>NW_015505482.1:1401205-1401965 GCF_001515645.1 Sinocyclocheilus grahami | reverse complement strand
TTTTTTTTTAACCTTGGCCAGATCTGTGCCTTGCCACAATTCTGTCTCTGAGCTCTTCAGGCAGTTCCTTTGACCTCATGATTCTCATTTGCTCTGACATGCACTGTGAGCTGTAAGGTCTTATATAGACAGGTGTGTGGCTTTCCTAATCAAGTCCAATCAGTATAATCAAACACAGCTGGACTCAAATGAAGGTGTAGAACCATCTCAAGGATGATCAGAAGAAATGGACAGCACCTGAGTTAAATATATGAGTATCACAGCAAAGAATCTGAATACTTCAAAGATCGGGGGCCTTGTTTAAAGGCTAACAAAATTCTTGCCGTGTCCATACCTGGCCAATATTCTTTGGAAAAGCCGCTGAATCCTTGTTGGGCTGAGTATTCTGTTACGGGGCTGACGAGACGTGAGACGTGTGGATCCATCTGCAGGCTTTATTTAAGCAGAAGACAGAGACGTGGTAAACAGGCAGGGTCAAAACAATGGCAAACAGGTATATGGCGGGCAAAACACAAGAATAGTCCCAGGGCTAGCGTAGGTCAAGCAAGCAGACAGAATCACAAGGGCAAGACGAGAGGGAGAAATTCAGGAAAACAGATCAGATACCGCAGAAACAGGCAAGGCAAAACAAGGAAAACAAGGAAAACACGGAGACTCGGAAAGGGGTACAGGCTAAACAATACTCAGCCGAGAAATGTGGTTAGAGTGGGTGTTATATAGTGAGTGAGGTGATTAGAAACAGCTGTGTGCAATCAGTGCA
>NW_015505482.1:1400439-1401069 GCF_001515645.1 Sinocyclocheilus grahami | reverse complement strand
CCCTCAGGATACAGGGAGAGTTCGGCAAAGGTTTCTTCGACCCTGACATGACAGGTCGAATGTGCGTTTCTAGGCGCCACCACCACGCAAGGAGCTGAAGCGAGCACCGCCGCTTCGGAAGGTTCTGCAGCATGCGCCGCCACCTCTGGAGAAACTGCAGCGGGCACCATCGCTTCGGGGAACACAGCAGCGAGCACCACCACCTCAGGAGATACTGTAGCTTCAGGTGCCGACTCTGCAGACCTGATAGAGGGTGCTGCCGCCTCTGGGAGTTCTGTGGAGGTGTATGCAGCCCAAACACAACAAAAGGCGATCCCCATCAGGGGAAACACTTCAGACAGGGGAATTAGTTCATGAACAGAAGGGTTAGAGTGAGTGGGTTTGGGGATACCAGCTGTGCGTGCAGACACCAATGGTGTATCCCTCACACTAGATACCAGACTGGGATACTGAAAGACTGACCCTGACGATCTGGGTGCAACAGACTGGACATGACAAGACTCCTGACGATCAGCTGTGACGTGACGGGACTCTGGATGATCAGCTGTGACGTGACGGGACTCTGGATGATCAGCTGTGACGTGACGGGACTCTCGATGACCAGCTGTGACGTGACGGGACTCTGGATGA
>NW_015505482.1:1398740-1399731 GCF_001515645.1 Sinocyclocheilus grahami | reverse complement strand
ACTACTGACACCTCTGGAGGTTCTGCAGCGGATGCTGCCACCTCTGGAGGTTCTACAGTAGTGCCCTCAGGATACAGGGAGAGTTCGGCAAAGGTTTCTTCGACCCTGACATGACAGGTTGAATGTGCATTTCTAGGCGCCACCACCACGCAAGGAGCTGAAGCGAGCACCGCCGCTTCGGAAGGTTCTGCAGCATGCGCAGCCACCTCTGGAGAAACTGCAGAGGGTACCATCGCTTCGGGGAACACAGCAGCGAGCACCACCACCTCAGGAGATACTGTAGCTTCAGCCGCCGACTCTGCAGACCTGATAGTGGGTGCTGCCGCCTCTGGGAGTTCTGTGGAGGTGAATGCAGCCCAAACACAACAAAAGGCGATCCCCATCAGGGGAAACACTTCAGACAGGGGAATTAGTTCATGAACAGAAGGGTTAGAGTGAGTGGGTTTGGGGATACCAGCTGTGCGTGCAGACACCAATGGTGTATCCCTCACACTAGATACCAGACTGGGATACTGAAAGACTGACCCTGACGATCTGGGTGCAACAGACTGGACATGACAAGACTCCTGACGATCAGCTGTGACGTGACGGGACTCTGGATGATCAGCTGTGACGTGACGGGACTCTGGATGATCAGCTGTGACGTGATGTGACTCCGGATGATCAGCTGTGATGTGACGTGACTCGGGATGATCAGCTGTGACTTGACTGGACTCAAGAATAACAATGGTGACTTGACTTGCCTCATGAAGAACAACTGGGACTTGACCTGGTTCAGGAAGATAAGTTGGGACTTCACTTGCCTCATGACGATCAACTGTGACTTGACTGGACTCAGGAAGATCCGCTGTGATGTGGCGAGGCTCTGGCAGATCAGCTGAGACTTGACTTGATTCAGCAATGGAAGCTGTGACTGGACCAGGCTCATGCTGATAAACTGTGACTCGATTTGACTCATAACGATCAACTGTGACTAAACTCGACTCAGGAA
>NW_015505482.1:1396524-1398137 GCF_001515645.1 Sinocyclocheilus grahami | reverse complement strand
ACGGGGCTGACAAGACGTGAGACATGTGGATCCATCTGCAGGCTTTATTTAAGAGACGTGGTAAACAGGCAGGGTCAAAACACTGGCAAACAGGTATATGGCGGGCAAAACACAAGAATAGTCCCAGAGTTAGCGTAGGTCACCGATCAGCAGACAGAATCACAAGGGCAAGACGAGAGGGAGAAATCCAGGAAAACAGGCAAAGATCAGATACCACAGAAACAGGCAAGGCAAAACAAGGAAAACACGGAGACTCGGAAAGGGGTACAGGCTAAACAATACTCAGCCGAGAAATGTGGTTAGAGTGGGTGTTATATAGTGAGTGAGGTGATTAGAAACAGCTGTGTGCAATCAGTGCAGTGTACAAATCATGCAAAGAATGATGGGATATGTAGTCCGGGGTGCTATGCAACAGTTTGTGTTGTGCGAGAGTCAATGAAATGGAAAGGGTGACCTCTGGTGGTGAATAAACGGAAGTCCATGGACTGAATTTGTGACAGTGTACATTAATGAGGAAAAAAATTAACTTAAATGATTTTAGCAAATGACTGCAATATAACAAAGAGTTAAAAATGTAAGGGGGTCTGAATACGTTCCGTACCCACTGTATATATGTATACACACTATATTGTACTATAATATAAAAACATATTATGTAAGTCTTCATACTGTTAATATTTTTCACCTGACACACTTTCTGTGTTCTGCAATATTTAGCAGTAGCATACAAATGTAATGTAATGTTGTCATGGGAGGTCACGGAAACCTTTACAATGTAAGTTAAATATTAATAATAATTACATATTACAAATAATTTGTTAGTAAAACAAAGTGCTGCATGTTTTATTGGTGCAAAGATGAAATTACTGAAATAAATGAACTTTTCCACGACATTCTAATTTATTGAGATGCACCTGTATTTACTCTGTGCAAAATTTGCAACTGCTTTTTATCACTTAATTAGAAGCACCACACATTAAATTGTGTCATCTGTTATAGCGACTGCTGAACAGACATTTAGAAGCATTTCAAAATGCAAAGTACTGAAAATAAAAATAAAGCTCTGTAACATTTGCATTTTTACAACACTGTAAGTGTGTCCCATCAGGTATTCAAAAGTCCGACACACACTTGTGGTCTTCATGCTCACTTGAACGTTTGTGCCAAACACAGGAAACAAATCATATAAGTGGTCAAGTGCAAAGACCGCAAGTGTTGGTATTTGGACAGGGCATATGTATATTCTATTTTTGTAAATGTCCCTTTAGGGGCTCCGTAGCTAGCAGACGGTCAGTTTAGCCAGTTTGTCTGCTTCCTGACTTGTGCCCCAGTTAGTCAAATACCAACTCTAAGACGATGTTCCATAATTCTTGAGAGAAGAGCGGGAGTGAAGATATAGTCTATGAAACCTATGTTATTCTGCGGGCACCACTTAGACATCCAGCCATTGAGTGATGACAGTCTGCTATGTATCTCTTCACCAGAGCATGACACAAAAGTGTCTAACATCGTACTTGCAAGTTCACACACCTGTTATTTTTAGGTCTGACATTGTAAGCACCAATGTGAATAATGTAATAATTTACTTAGTTGTAAGGGAATTAATCATTATT
>NW_015505482.1:1370238-1384583 GCF_001515645.1 Sinocyclocheilus grahami | reverse complement strand
GCCTTCAATGCTACTAGCTTGGCTCGGCTATCTGTTTACAAACAGTTCAAAATGGCGCTGGAAGTTCCCTCCGGAAACGGTTTCCTTGACTGGACAGAGTTGAATCCTTGAATCCTGACTGGACAGAGTTTTTCCCTCATGAAAAAGTCAATCTGCAGTGTGAAATTGAAGGTGGTTCTTCAGGCTGGACCTTCCAGTGGATGAGAGATAGCTGGAGTTCGGAAGACAACAGTGTCTTAGCGATCACTGTAAAACACTCTGACTCTGCAGAATATTCTTGTAAAGGAAAACACAGTGACAGACAAGTAACTACTCAACAAAGTAATACATTTCAACTGAACGTCAGAGGTAATTTCAATCATTAAAATGATTCTAATGAAGTTGTTGGAGCAGAACCAAAGATCAGCTTTTGTTGTTGAGAAACAAGTTAAACTATATTTAACAACAACAAAAAAAAGTTTGGATGTACACTACAAGATTCAAAAGTTTGGGGTCAGTAAGATTCTTTTAATGCTTTTTTTAAAGAAGTCTCTAATGTTCACAGAGGCAACATTTCTTTTTCCATTTGAATATATTTTAGAATGTAATTTATTTTTGTAATGGCAAAGCTGAATTTTCAGTCTTCAGTGTCACGTGATCCTTCAGAAATCAGTATAATATGCTAATTTGGTGCTCACTAATAATTCCTTATCATCAATGTAGAGTCATTTTTGTTCAATTGAATGCATCCTTCAAGTACTAAATAAAATAATAATTACTGACCCCAAACTTTTGAACAGTAGTGTACATATAGGCTTAGTGTTGTTAGTATAAGGATATGTATTATCTGTTTCAACACATTTACCTTACAGTTTGGTTCATTTTCTCTCTTCCTTCAGATCCGCCTCAACCACAAATCCAGTCTGATTGGACAGAAGCGTTTCATGGTGAAAAAGTCTCTTTGCAGTGTGACATTCAAGATTAAAAAAAATGGAATTATATGTGGTTCAAGGGCCAGAACAAGATTTTCTCCAATGGTGAAGCAAGCATAAAAGGAAACACTCTCACACTCTCAGTTCAGTCCAGTCATGACGGGGTGTATGTGTGTCAAGCTGAGCTGCAGGACAGAAAGGTGACGACTGCAAAAAGTACATCGCATTCGATAACAGTCCATGGTAAGAGTCTGTTATCACTGTAGCTGAAAGCAGCATGTCATGATTCAATTATAATGCGTTATATTGTGAAATACAGCCATTTGAAAAAAACACATCTAATTTCAGAAAACAGTTCATTGAATTTTGCATGTTAATAAGCTCAATGCTAATTTAAGAATTTCAACATTGTATTTTTTTTTTATTATTTAAGATTGAGTTTTAGTGCTGTTTATTTCCTGTGTATAAATGTATCTTGGTGTTTCCACTGAAATCATAAATAAAACTTGCATGAATATAATTGTGTAAGTATTTTAATTACTTTTATTTTTGTACAATTATAAAGGCATAATACAGTCAAAAATGTCTAGTTCTGTTACATTGTTCTTTATCTTTGCAGAACTGCCTCAGCCAAAATTGTCAGTAGAGTCTCAATGGAATATATTTTACCCAACTGAGAAAGTGACTCTGAAGTGTTCAGTCGATGAAGATTCAAATAAATGGGGCTATGAATGGTTTAGAAACAGAGCTCAGCTTCTCAAGGATGAGGACATTTCCTTTCCTGGAAACACTCTCTCCATCAGCTCAGCTAAAGCTGGTCATTCAGGACTGTTCACCTGCAGAGGAAGACATCTGACGAGAACAGCAGTGACTACTAGACAAACTGAAGCTGTTCAACTTCATATTCATGGTAAAACTACTTATGATATTCTATGATTAATAAATATCAACGAAAGTGACATGCACCCAAAATAGTTTAATGAAGAAGCTGTAACTTGAATTTTTGTAACTACTTTTGAAAATATGATATACTGTGTTATTCATATGAAATAAAGAGTAAAGAGTACTCTTCTTGACAGCAGTCAGACACTATTAGCAGCACGAGTCACTTCATGTAGTCTTGGATAATAAAGAATAAAAAGCACATGCAATTCAAAGCAGTTTTTGTTTGAAGGTGGTCCACTCTTTCTGATTTTTACCTCTGTGACTCTTAGATACACCAAAACCAACCATTACAAAACCTGAGTGGTTTGAACCCTTCTACAGTAATGAGCGAGTCCAGCTTAATTGTAACATGCCAGGAGTTGGTTGGGAATACCACTGGTATAAAGACTTAAAACTTCAGATCACGAATCCAGAATTGACCATCGCCTCAGTATCTGTCACTGACACTGGTGACTATCACTGCAAAGCACAGAGAGGAGACTTCTCAGTGGACAGTGAGACTCTACAAGTGCGAGTTCAAGGTGAATCCATAATTTACCTCTTTATAATCATTTCCATGATGGAATACTATTCCCATTGTGCATGCATTGCGTTTACAGTGCCTCTAGAAAATTCCCAGGTCATGCATGAACATGTTATTATTAGACTCTTTATTATCTATCTATCAGACCTCATTCACCCTCCATTTTCCTCTCTTCCTTCAGAACCACCTAAACCACAAATCCAGTCTGATTGGACAGAAGCGTTTCATGGTGAAAAAGTCTCTTTGCAGTGTGACATTCAAGATTCAAAAAAATGGAATTATATGTGGTTCAAGGGCAAGAACAAGATTTTCTCCAATGGTGAAGCAAGCATAAAAGGAAACACTCTCACACTCTCAGTTCAGTCCAGTCATGACGAGGCGTATGTGTGTCGAGCTGAGCTACAGGACAGAAAGGTGACGACTGCAAAAAGTACATCGCATTCGATAACAGTCCATGGTAAGAGTCTGTTATCACTGTAGCTGAAAGCAGCAAGTCATGATTAAATTATAATGTGTTATATTGTGAAATACAGACATTTAAAAACACACATCTAATTTCAGAAAACAGTTCATTGAATTTTGCATGTTAATAAGCTCAATGCTAATTTAAGAACTTCAACGTTGTATTTTGTTTTTAATTATTTAAGATTGAGTTTTAGTGCTGTTTATTTCCTGTGTATAAATGTATCTTGGTGTTTCCATTGAAATCATAAATAAAACTTGCATAAATATAATTGTGTAAGTGTTTTAATTACTTTTATAAAGGTATTTTTTGTACAATTATAAAGGCATAATACAGTCAGAAGTGTCTAGTTCTGTTACATTGTTCTTTATCTTTGCAGAACTGCCTCAGCCAAAATTGTCAGTAGAGTCTCAATGGAATATATTTTACCCAACTGAGAAAGTGACTCTGAAGTGTTCAGTCGATGAAGATTCAAATAAATGGGGCTATGAATGGTTTAGAAACGGAGCTCAGCTTCTCAAGGATAAGGACATTTCCTTTCCTGGAAACACTCTCTCCATCAGCTCAGCTAAAGCTGGTCATTCAGGACTGTTCACCTGCAGAGGAAGACATCTGACGAGAACAGCAGTGACTACTAGACAAACTGAAGCTGTTCAACTTCATATTCATGGCAAGTAAAACTGCTTTTGAAAATATGATATTCTATGATCAATACATATGAAAGAAATGGTGACAGACACCTTAAAGTTCAGTGTTATGAAGAAGTTTAGATTTTAAAATGTGTACAGTAAAGTGTTAGGGGCACAACCTAACAATTTTTGACTTTCTCAATTTGTGTAAATCCACAGGGGGTTCAGAGTATTTTTTTTATCCACAGTAATTTCACACGTGTCTAGTAGAAATATGTCGCTTTGTTTCATAATTACAGTGTATACGTTTTTCTTTTGTTTACCCTCAAAAAATGGAAGTCAAATGTGACAACATGCCCGTAGGTGGCAGTGTTATTATGCCTGGTGGGTTTTTTTGTTTTTGTTAAATACGTTTTTTATTCAGTCATCGAATAACCCTTACAATAATCACAAATTCCAGGATTAATTTTCTTATGTTTTTTTTTTTTTTACGAATTAAAAAATAAACTGATTTTAGAGTTTGACAATGAACACATTGCAACCATTCACATAAACGAGCCAAAATGCTTTACATAACTTTACATTAATTTCTGAACCTTAAATATTGACTGTCAGTCTTTATTCACCTGCTTCTTGTGGTTTCTCATTAAGATTAAAGGGGTCATATGATGCTATTTAAATTTTTCCTTTCTTTTTGGAGTGTTACAAGCTATTGGTGCATAAAGAAGATCTGTAAAGTTGCAAAGACTAAAGTCTCAAATCCAAAGAGATATTCTTTATAAAAGTTAAGAGTCAACCACTCCTATCTAAAACAACTCGTTCTAACACGCCCCCACATGTCTACCTCACTATGTGGGAAGATTTGGATAACGCCGTCCAAATGTTCATGCAAAGATAGAAGGTGTAACTTTTATTCTCGCTATAGTATTGTTGCTGCCGTGTGTTTCGTTGTGAAAGCGAAACTACTTTGTTTGGTCTTCCAAAAGAGGACACGACTAGAAATCAGTGGTTAAGTTGTATTTACAAAAGTGCTCAAGAACAGTTTAACCCAAATATTCAGATGTGTGCAGCACATTTTATGGAGGACTGTTTCCTGATCCTGGGAGAGTAGACTACAATGCCGGCTGTTCTGACTCACAGACTGTAAGTATGTTTTCATATTTAAAGAATTTGCCACTGACGATTCAAAAGTGAGTTTTGGGCATTTTAGAGTAGCACTTATTTGTAATTTCTCTGATCACAAATGCAGACATGGTTTTATGTTTATGTAGCACGATGCAACGCAATGCATAAAAAGACAGTATAAGTCATTATAATCCGTAATTATGTCCCCACTGGATGCAACAAATGCATCGTTTATAATGGGTTTTAATGTTTTTGTCTCGTCGCTCCGGCCGGACAGGGCATCACAATATGGTAGGGGCGTAACATTTCCGTCACACACTTGAGGTATTCGGCCAATCACAACGCACTGGATTGCTGGCCAATCAGAGCACACCTCGCTTTTCAGACCGATGAGCTTTGTAAAAATCAACGCGTTTCAGAAAGGCGGGGCATAGAGGAGAAACAATAATGTACAGTATGTGGAAAATAATGTGTTTTTTTCTTAAACCGCATAAACACATTTCATTACACCAAATACACAAAATCATGTTATTTTTAGCAGCATCATATGACCCCTTTAATAAAAGTAAATAGTGTAAATTACATCGCTAATGTCATAGAATAGCATAGTTTAATAGTAACGCAGTGTTACAATGTTCCCCATCTGCGCAACTGGATTTTAAAACCGGTTAGTGTCTTCTGCTAGTTAACGAAGCATTATCTAAACTGCTAAATAACAAACTGGAGATTAAAATAATAGCAGATTTGTCTTAAACAAACTTTTATTTACTTAAAGGGGTCATATGACGTTGCTAAAAAGAACATTATTTTGTGTATTTGGTGTAATGCAATGTGTTTATGCGGTTTAAGGTTCAAAAAACACATTATTTTCCACATACTGTACATTATTGTTTCTCTTCTATGCCCCGCCTTTCTGAAACGCGTCGAGTTTTAGAAAGCTCATCGGTCTGAAAAGCGAGGTGTGCTCTGATTGGCCAGCTATCCAGTGCGTTGTGATTGGCCGAATGCGTCAAGTATGTGACGGAAATGTTATGCCCCTCACCATACTGTGATGCTGTCTCCCAGCAGGACGAGACAAAACCAATAAAATCCAGTGGGGACATAATTACTGATTATAATGACTTATACTGTCTTTTTACGCATTGCGTATCGCCTGCATTTGTGATCGGAGAAACGACAAACAACAAGCGCTACTCTACACTGCTCAAAACTCGCGTTCGCTTTCACAACAAAACACACAGTGACTCCACAACATGGCAGCGGCGGCAACATCAAGAATTAAAGTTACGCCTTCTTTCTTTGCATGAACATTTGGGTGGCGTTATGCAAATCTTCCCACATAGTGACGAGTTGTTTAAGGTAGGCGTGGTTGACTCTTAACTTTTATAAAGAATATCTCTTTGGATTTGAGACTTTAGCCTTTGCAACTTTACAGATCTTCTTTATGCACCAAGAGCTTGTAACACTTCAAAGAGAAAGGAAAAATTTAAATTGCATCATATTACCCCTTTAAGCCATAAATTTACTTTTACTTTTACTTATATTGCTGTGTGCTTTCCATATTCTCAAAAAAAATGTAGGCCTATATTGAAGGTTTATGATATTTAATTAAATGTCCATCCATTTGGATTACAGAGTTTTTACAAACTAACAAACTTAATGTAATGCATATTTGTACATATTATACTCATTAAGAATGAGATTTATGAAATAATACTAACACAAACCAAATGTGTTTTAAACACAGAATAACGTCTAGGTTACTTGTGTAACCCTCGTTCCCTGAAGGAGGGAACGGAGACGTTACGTCAGTGACTGACGAATTGGGATCTCGCCCGAGAGCCCAATCACCTTCGAGTGTTAACTAAACAAGCCAATGACAGTTGGCGTGCGTGTTTCGCCACGCGCACCCCGCCCCGCAGCGCGGATATAAAAGGAGAGCGCGTGCAAACGCACATCAGTTTTTCGCTGAGGAGCCGAGACTACGTGCCCAGGCCGTACAGCGGTGGTACAGCAACTGTGGCAACGGAACGTAACGTCTCCGTTCCCTCCTTCAGGGAACGAGGGTTACGCACGCCAACTGTCATTGGCTTGTTTAGTTAACACTCGAAGGTGATTGGGCTCTCGGGCGAGATCCCAATTCGTCAGTCACTGACGTAACGTTGAACGTGACTGACTGAATGGGAACCAGGTTTATATACAGTATGTATCATCAATAAATCCTATTCATTACATGTAAACCATTCAATAAAGCATATATATTTTAACTAAATGAATCCTGCTTGTTCCAAAGGTAGCCATATTTGAACCATTATACAATTTTTCACAATTAACATATTTATGCTCATTTTAATAAATACATTTTAAAACATGATTATGTAAAACAATCACAGATGCAAATAGTTACTAAAGTATGTCATGATTGAAGTTCTTTAGTGAGGACTGGTTTAGCTTCTTTATTGTTTGTAATTATAGCATGGAAATTGTCAGTGTTTGCAGCTTTCTGGCTATGTTGAATTCAGTTCATTTAGCACAAGATCTAGAACAAGCACAAGCAACTCAAAGACAGTTATTGTTTGAGGTCAGCTGTTTCTAATTTTACCTCTGTTGCTCCTAGACATAACCCCAAAAGCAGCCATTACAAAACATGAGTGGTTTGAGTTGTTCTACACTGAGGAACGAGTCCAGCTTCATTGTAATTTGTCAGGAGTTGGTTGGGAATACCATTGGCATAAAGACTCAAATCCTCTGATCACAAATCCAGAATTGACCATCGACTCAGTATCTGTCACTGACACTGGTGACTATCACTGCAAAGTACAGAGAGGAGACTTCTCATTGGACAGTGAGACTCTACAAGTGCAAGTTGAAGGTAAGTTGTGTCCATATAAACTACATATTGTGGCCATTTCATTTAGGATATAACCATGGCAGTGCACTAAATAAGTTTAAAATGATAAGTTGATATGTTAAAGAAACCCACCCAAAATAATATGGAAATTATGTTATCATTTCACACTCATGTCATGTTGTTTCTGACATGTATGACTTTCCTCTTCTGCGGAACACAAAAGATATTTTGATATCAGTTAAAAATTTACTCATTTTTGTCCATACAGTCTTTGTAGTCCATATAGTCTTTGGGGTCTAATGTAGTTTTGAACCCCAATGACTTCATTAAAGGTAGGGTAGGCAATTTCGGAGAGGCTAGCAATAACAAGCTAGCTTTGAAAGCATAACCCCCCCCCTGCATAATCACTCTCCAAAGCCACGCCTCCTCCAAAATACACATGAACGCACTCAGGCAGACCAGAGGCTAACCTGCAACACAATGAGAGACTGCGTTGGTGGAGCGTTGAATACAATGCTGTCAGATTACCTCTAATTTATCTGTGAGAAAACAATACAGTACAAAGTGCATAATATTGTAATAACGCCTTACATTCTCGCTCAGTCTGCAATAGCATAATGGAACGCGCTGATGACGTATCATGTCTGCGTGAATAGAGTGCGCGGAGGTATGCAAATAATAAACACAGACGATATAAATATACTGCTCAAAAAAATTAAAGGAACATTTTGAAAACACATCAGATCTCAATGGGGAAAAATATCATGCTGGATATCTATACTGATATGGACTGGGTCATGTGTTAGGAACGAAAGAATGCCACATCGTTTGATGGAATTGAAAATTATCAACCCACAGATGGCTGAATTCAAAGACACCCCGAAAATCAAAGTGAAAAAAAACAATGCAGCAGGCTAGTCCATTTTGCTGAAATTTCATCGCAGCAACTCAAAATGGTACTCAGTAGTTTGTATGGCCCCCACGTGCTTGTATGCATGCCTGACAATGTCGGGGGAATACTCCTAATAAGACGATGGATGGTGTCCTGGGGTATTTCCTCCCAGATCTGAACCAGGGCATCACTGAGCTCCTGGACAGTCTGAGGTGCAACCTGGCGACGTCGGATGGACAGAAACATAATGTCCCAGAGGTGTTCTATTGGATTTAGGTCAGGCGAGCGTGGGGGCCATTCAGTGGTATCAATTCCTTCATCCTCCAGGAACTGCCTGCATACTCTCGCCACATGAGGCCGGGCATTGTCGTGCACCAGGAGGAACCCAGGACCCACTGCACCAGTGTAGGGTCTGACAATGGTGTCCAAGCATTTCATCCCAATACCTAACGGCAGTCAGGGTGCCATTGTCTAGCCTGTAGAGGTGTGTGCGTCCCTACATGGATATGCCTCCCCAGACCATCACTGACCCACCACCAAACCAGTCATGCTGAACGATGTTACAGGCAGCATAACATTCTCCACGGCTTCTCCAGAACCTTTCATGTCTGTCACATGTGCTCAGGGTGAACCTGCTTTCATCTGTGAAAGCACAGGGTGCCAGTAGCGGACCTGCCAATTCTGGTGTTCAATGGCAAATTCCAATCGAGCTCCACGGTGCCGGGCAGTGAGCACAGGGCCCACTAGAGGACGTCGGGCTCTCAGGCCACCCTCATGAAGTCTGTTTCTGATTGTTTGGTCAGAGACATTCACACCAGTGGCCTGCTGAAGGTCATTTTGTAGGGCTCTGGCAGTCCTTGCGAGGACGTCGGGCTCTCAGGCCACCCTCATGAAGTCTGTTTCTGATTGTTTGGTCAGAGACATTCACACCAGTGGCCTGCTGAAGGTCATTTTGTAGGGCTCTGGCAGTCCTTGCACAAAGGAGCAGATACTGGTCCTGCTGATGGGTTAAGGACCTTCTACTGCCCTGCCCAGCGCTCCTAGAGAAACTGCCTCTCTACTGAACTCTCCTCACGCTCTTGACTGTGCTAGGAAACACAGCAAACATTCTGGCAGTGGCACATATTGATGTGCCATCCTGAAGGAGTTGGGCTGCCTGTGCAACCTCTGTAGGGTCCAGGTACTGCCTCATGCTACCAGTAGTGGCACTGACCCTAGCCAAATGCAAAACTATTGAAAAACATTCAGAAAAGATGAGAAGGGGAAAAAATATCAGTGGCCTCCACCTGTGAAACCATTCATGTTTTGGGAGTCGTCTCATTGTTACCCATCTAGTGCACCTGCTGTTAATTTCATTAACACCAAAGCAGCTCAAACTGATTAACAACCCCCTCTGCTACTTAACTGACTAGGACTGCCTTTCCCAAAAGCATCGTAAGCTTAAGTACATTGTAGACCCATTGAAACCAATTGAGCTACGATCAACTTAAACTAACAATGCTTTTGGGAAACACAGCCCAGATCAATAGCCCAGGAGTTTAACTGACTTGATGCTATCCTTTAATTTTTTGTGTACATATAAATACATTTAGCCCACTTAACTTAGTGATTGTTATCGGGATGTGAAGAGAATTTCAACCAGCATTAAAAAAATAAATTTTTTCAACCAAATCACTTACCCTGCATGCCTTTAATGCTCCACAGAACAAAGAAAGTCATACAGGTTTGGAACGACATGAGGATGAGTAAATTATGAAAGAATCACTTTAAAAGTGTAGTTTGAATAGTTACTAAAACTGGTAAAAGTAAAAGCATTAAGGGTACTGATTCGAGGGCTCACTATGAAATATATTTTATTTAAAAATTATAAAGTAACATATTACTTTGCTCTTAGCTCGTCCACCTGCATTCCTGAGTCTGGAGACTGAACTGAGTGACATTATGACTGGTGATATGACTCTGAGGTGTAACGTCTCAGACAGCAGGCAGTGGAACTACACCTGGTTCATGAACGGACAGCAGCTCAATGGATCCTCAGATGTACTCAAAGTGACAGGAAATGAAGAAACAATCAAAAGTGAATTCAAGTGCAAGGGAATTAACACAGTGAGACCGCTGTACTCCGCTCTGAGTGACGGCTTCATAGCCAATAATATTAGTGAGTCATGGGAATATTTATTATTAAACCTGTTTCATACATATGTGAATAAATTGTGCATTAGAACAATGTCAGGCCATCTTCATGATCTTCAAGATTTAGATTAAAAACAAGAAATACAATTTTTAGTTTTTGAGTTATATTATCAGTGAGATAATATATTCTGTAAACATGGCAGACAAAATAGACAAAATAAACTTCTTCTTTGTTCTATATAATGTATTATAGGCCTATAATGTTCATTATAGGTTGCTTAACTTTATCTAAATGTGTGCATTTTCCTTATTATTACAGTATTCAAAAGAAAAATACTGCTGGCCATCTCAGGATGTCTCCTCTGCTGTATTGTAATCCTGATCATTGGATGCATCGTTCTAAAAATCACCCGTAAACCAGGTACAATCAGATATTAATACATATACTTCTGAAATTAAGCTTCTTTATGCTGTTGGTCTTGCATGCAGTGTCCATTTACCAATGACTGTCCTTGTGTCACTCATTGCTCAGACTTACTGCAAATATTATAGTACCACTTCTGTTTACACTTGGTTTGAGTTTCTCAATATATGCACATATTAGTGTAAACAGGGTTTTATTTGTTGATATTTACGTTTGGTCTAAACAGTGTCTGTCTACTATAATTTACACTCAGTGGGAATACACTTAGTGTAAATAACTGCTTGCCTTAAATATAAAATAGCTTTTAAACACTTAACCCATTGATGTGGGTTCAGCCATCTTGAATTTGTTGTCATACACACTCTCATTCAAAAGTGTCTTTTGCTCACCAAGGCTTTGTTCACACTTGGCGTCTTTTTTTAATCTGTCAGCGTCTGTTTTACAGTATAATCCTATAGAGTAAACTGTGTTTTCAAAAAAGTCCTGAGCGCTTTTTAAAACGAGTGAAGCGAGTAGCGAGTTTTTTTCCATAGCAACAAAAACAACACGAAAAAATTGAAAATATCGTACTAGTTTCGGAGCACAAGGAGTTGTATGATATGAGCACAAAACTCTATCTAGTCTAAAATATGCCTCAAACCGTGCATCATTCAACCGGAGCTCCTGGACTAAACTGTTGTAAGCACCATACTGTTTCCTTCCCCGTATAATGTCGCGCACCCACAAACATCTTTGTGAACCGACATTCTCCTCCCCATTAACGACATTTCAGCAGCACAAAGCACTAGGCCAGAGATTGTCTTATATAAGGAGATGAGAGGGTCTGTATTACTTACTATTGGAGAAAGCGTAACGCTAACTTGGATCACATGTCCCTTAATAACCAATCACAATACAGCCTTGACATCACTGAATTTCAGTCAGAGTTGTGCGAGACTCAGACACCGAATGTGGTGATAATGCACCTTTAAAATTGATTGTCAGCCACCAATCAAATCAAAAGAAGAAGAAGAAGAAAACCCAAAACCAAGACAAGGGATCATAGTCTGGAATCATGACACTGGGACATTTGGTCACCATAATTTGGATAAATCGACTTATATAAAATAATATAGTCTTTTTGATTGGTTTTTTATTTATTTGTTTTGTTTTAATTTCTAGTTTGTTTATTTGTTTTGATTGGTTTTTTATGGTTTATTTTGTCCTACAAGCAAAATCCTGATCCATACTTTATTCCAGTCGGTGACGGTAATGCACCAATCAGTTAGGTTGCCAACTGCCAATAAACACCAAAGAAGAAGAAGAACAATCACCCTGCGTTCCATTCGGAAGGGCTCATCCCTACACCCTAATCCCTTCAAAGGGTTTACCCTCTGGAGTGAGAACTTCGAAGGGTTGAAGGGTGTAGGCGAACAAACAACTGTTTCTTGAAGTGCCCTTCTGCGTCATCATCACGTGCCCACACGGAGGTGCTGTCATCATGCAAAGAATCTGTGCAAAGGATCATGGGAGCCCGAAGTGTTCATCAGTTGTACCCTTTGAAATCCTTCATTCCGAAGGGCCCTTTGAAGTGGCCAGTTTTGAGCACTTCGGTTTGGAACGGCCCTTCAATATGGCTGTCACGATTGTTTTCACTCCGAAGTGCCCTTCGGAGAGCGACATATCCAGTTTATGGATCCCATAGGAATGAATGACAAATGCCGTAAGCTGAATCCCACCTGTCGCAAAAAGTCAGTGACTTTTCTTATAAAACAGCATTTTTTTTTCGTGGTAAATTAAAAAAATAGTTCAATCCAAAAGTATTGTTTAGTGTAAAACATGTTGAAGATTAGCAGATAGGCTGTCGATTTATTAAATGATAAGCCGTTTCCTCTAAAAAGCTGTTTATTCTGTGTAGTGAAGCCTCTCCTCCATTGACATCCATTAAAAAAAAAACGGCCTCTGGTCTTCGTTCCCACGTACTGCCAAGTACAAGAAGTGTTAGCTTTTTCTATTTGAATATATGTTAAAATGTAATTTATTCCTTTGATGAAAAATTGAATTTTCAGCATCATTACTCCAGAAATCATTCAAATATGCTGATTTGCTGCATTTCTTATTATTATCTATGTTGAAAACAGTTCTGCTGTTTTTGTAGAAACCATGATTCATTTTTATGATTCTTTGATGAATAGAAAGTTCAAAAGAACAGCATTTCTTTGAAATATATATATATATATATATATATATATTTTATTTTTTATTTTATTTTTTTATTCTTGTGACATTGTAAAACTGTCACTATTTACTGTCACTATTGATCTATTTAATGCAACTCTTACTGAACCCAAATGTTAAAGGTGGGGTAAGTGATTTCTGGTAGCCAATGTTGATATTTCAAATCACCAAAACAAACACGCCCCTACCACAAAAAGGGTCTGTCCTGTGCACTGAGCACTCTCTCCTCTGCATCATGAGTAGACATGCCCCTTACAGATGATTGGCTAGACATTTGTTTTGGTACTCGGCCCGTTTTCTAAAGCCTTTTTGAAAAAATACATACCCCACCTTTAAATCAGTCATGTAACTAAAAGCACAATGACACATAAGAGGACAGTCATATAGAGTTATGGGTAAGGGTCAAGCCTCACCCATGCTGGATTTCGTGTCACATCACACATTAAATGGTTAAAAAGATCTGTGCACTGTATTAGACATCAGGGTTAATTTATTGTTGTGATTGCCTAACATGACTACACGTTTCACTTAGCATTAGCTTGTGTGTTTTGAATTACAGTAAACTGTATGTAAAATGTAACGCTGTATAAATACTTTATAAATATTTCTTACAAAAAATGTTAATTTCTTATCATCAGAGGTCAAAGAAGCAGCACCAGAGGACTTGTTTTTCTCAATGACAGACTCGAAGAACCGTAAGTTTTACACTGTGCGTGTGCATGTGAGTGTGTGTAAAATTTCTCTGCATTTACATTTCTATGGGTTTTTGATTACTCTGCAGAAACTTCTTCACCCATGAAGGAGTACATGAACAACAGACCAACAGAGCTGGAGGGTATGTGGTTTTACTGACAGTTACAATCAAAGCAGTTCGCTATTTCGCAAACCTTATACTTTGTAATAATATTATGTGACTCAACAAGTGAACAAACCTCTGGCGTTTTTAATAAGTTTGCTTCTTTTACGAGCCAAAAGTATGATTTTGTATATTTAAACTGCTGTGAAATAATCACCACACTCTCTCTGTTATCATTCAGGATGTCAGGAAAAAGAAGAACTGATCACTGGTCATGCTTCAGCCGTTCATGAGGATGGTGTGATTAAAGGTAAGAGACCTTAGAAATCAGACATTTTGTGAAGTGAAGTGAAGTGAAGTGACATGTGGCCAAGTATGGTGACCCATACTTGGAATTCGTGCTCTGCATTTAACCCATCCAAAGTGCACACACACA
>NW_015505482.1:1362313-1366080 GCF_001515645.1 Sinocyclocheilus grahami | reverse complement strand
AGAGTGAAAAATTTAAGGGGGTGTGTATACTTTCCGTACCCACTGTGTGTATATATATATATATATATATTTTATTTTTTATTTTATTTTTTTATTCTTGTGACATTGTAAAACTGTCACTATTTACTGTCACTATTGATCTATTTAATGCAACTCTTACTGAACCCAAATGTTAAAGGTGGGGTAAGTGATTTCTGGTAGCCAATGTTGATATTTCAAATCACCAAATCGTTCCCACGTACTGCCAAGTACAAGAAGTGTTAGCTTTTTCTATTTGAATATATGTTAAAATGTAATTTATTCCTTTGATGAAAAATTGAATTTTCAGCATCATTACTCCAGAAATCATTCAAATATGCTGATTTGCTGCATTTCTTATTATTATCTATGTTGAAAACAGTTCTGCTGTTTTTGTAGAAACCATGATTCATTTTTATGATTCTTTGATGAATAGAAAGTTCAAAAGAACAGCATTCTCTCCTCTGCATCATGAGTAGACATGCCCCTTACAGATGATTGGCTAGACATTTGTTTTGGTACTCGGCCCGTTTTCTAAAGCCTTTTTGAAAAAATACATACCCCACCTTTAAATCAGTCATGTAACTAAAAGCACAATGACACATAAGAGGACAGTCATATAGAGTTATGGGTAAGGGTCAAGCCTCACCCATGCTGGATTTCGTGTCACATCACACATTAAATGGTTAAAAAGATCTGTGCACTGTATTAGACATCAGGGTTAATTTATTGTTGTGATTGCCTAACATGACTACACGTTTCACTTAGCATTAGCTTGTGTGTTTTGAATTACAGTAAACTGTATGTAAAATGTAACGCTGTATAAATACTTTATAAATATTTCTTACAAAAAATGTTAATTTCTTATCATCAGAGGTCAAAGAAGCAGCACCAGAGGACTTGTTTTTCTCAATGACAGACTCGAAGAACCGTAAGTTTTACACTGTGCGTGTGCATGTGAGTGTGTGTAAAATTTCTCTGCATTTACATTTCTATGGGTTTTTGATTACTCTGCAGAAACTTCTTCACCCATGAAGGAGTACATGAACAACAGACCAACAGAGCTGGAGGGTATGTGGTTTTACTGACAGTTACAATCAAAGCAGTTCGCTATTTCGCAAACCTTATACTTTGTAATAATATTATGTGACTCAACAAGTGAACAAACCTCTGGCGTTTTTAATAAGTTTGCTTCTTTTACGAGCCAAAAGTATGATTTTGTATATTTAAACTGCTGTGAAATAATCACCACACTCTCTCTGTTATCATTCAGGATGTCAGGAAAAAGAAGAACTGATCACTGGTCATGCTTCAGCCGTTCATGAGGATGGTGTGATTAAAGGTAAGAGACCTTAGAAATCAGACATTTTGTGAAGTGAAGTGAAGTGAAGTGACATGTGGCCAAGTATGGTGACCCATACTTGGAATTCGTGCTCTGCATTTAACCCATCCAAAGTGCACACACACACAGCAGTGAACACACCAACGTGATCTCATGATTATTCGTATGTATTTTACGTAAAATGTGGTTCTATAAAACGTACATTTACTTACGTTTTTACAGGCACTAAAACGTACAAAACTGACGTATTTTCAGCCTCTAAACGTACGAAACTGACGTATTTTCAGCCTCTAAACGTACGAAACTGACGTATTTTCAGCGGCTGAACACACACACGGAGCAGTGGGCAGCCATTTATACTTATGCTGCGGCGCCTGGGGAGCAGTTGGGGGTTCGGTGCCTTGCTCAAGGGCACCTCAGTCGTGGTATTGAAGGTGGAAGAGAGCGCTGGTTATTCACTCCCCCCACCTACAATCCCTGCTGGTACGAGACTCGAACCCACAACCTTTGGGTTACAAGTCCGACTCTCTAACCATTAGGCCACGACTTCCCACCGACTTTGCTGTATAGTAAACTGTATAAAACAAAACAAACAAAAAAATAATTTGATGGTGAATTGTCTGTATTTAGAATGTTGTACTTCATTGTGTTGTGTTTTAGGGTTAACAGAAATTTCTCTTTTTTTGTACATAAAATGCAGGATTATGATAAAGTTTCAGAAAAAAAATCGATTATGACAAATGACTCTCACAATTTTTCTGTTAAAGATGAAGAAACACCGGCGTCAGAAGCCAATGGCCTGACATCATTTAAAGGTAAGGTTAAATTCAGTGTTATTGTAGTATCATTGAGAAACTATTATAGTAATTTTCATTATTATATTTCCTGTTTTCATTCAAATTTTTGTTAAAGTTTTATTAATTTTATCTGTGTTTTTGTCTTTTTATTATTGTTATAATTATTATTTTATTTTGTATATATATATATATATATATGTGTGTGTGTGTGTGTGTGTGTACAGTGCGAAATCTCAAAACATGACTACTCACTACTAATTATTAAAGTATGAGCTTAAAGTATGAGATAAACAATTTCAAGTGTGATAAACCCAAGAAACCAGATGTTGAGTTTGCTGTCATATTTCTGCCTCTCCAGGACTCTGAACCGTTTTGCCAGGAATCACCATCATGATGGAGTTTCTGTATTTGCACTGAGGCACAGCTAAATGACATATGCTTATTTTAAAATGACTGCATATAGCACGGCACTTTGTGTAGTAGCAGCTGCACATTTGAGCCCTTTTAAAAGATATATAAAAAAAGGTTTATAAACATGTAGAACTGAACTGCAGTCTTGTGGAGACATACAGCCGTAAATAAAGACAGTGAATGTCGGGGGAGATGAATAACAGACAGCAAGAAATGACAATTATCAGAAGAAAAAACATTTCTGTACATACCCTTAACATCTGATATTGCAAATATTACAAGACGACACCATAGAAAACAAAAACTATTTATTTGTAATGCATCTAGTGGATTATTTTGTTATTGTAATTTATTTGCATATTGAACAAAAGCTTTAATTATTTCCTCTGTATATGTGGCATTTTATTTGTATTTTTTATTGAAGATCTTTTCTTAAAAGTATTTTAAGGTTTGAAGGTTTAAGGTAAGGTTTTTTTTCTACCTATTAAGATCGTTTAACGTGTTTTAGTTTTTGATTATTTACATTCAAATAAATGAGTATGTTTAGTTCAATGATGCAATGAATTATTGATCTTTCACTTATAATTATTAACAGTGTGTTCTCTTTTATAGATACCTCTGTTGATTTATATTTACGTTAAGTTTTAATGCCTAGAGACCCTTACGAAAAAGAAGTTTATTCAAGTGTGCTATTAGTATACTTCTTTTAAACTACAAATAGGAAAGTATACTTTTAGTCTACTTTGTATGTACTTCTCAGAAATATACTTAAAATTACATTTAAGTATACTTGACTTATACTTAGAAAAAGTCTAAATATATTTTAGCTATAATTGTGCTCCTAGAATCCGTGTTTTCATTGTTATACTGTAGTACTGCTAGTACACATCTTCTGTACATAATTTCCAAAAAACACAAGTGAAGAAGAAACCGAAACAACAGATGCTTCCACATGTAATCTAACACGATCATCAGACATAAAACAGCATCAAAACTGTGTAACGTTATGGAATAAAATGTCGACCAATGAAGAGGTAATAATGACTGTCAAGCTTTGGGGTGTTGATCGATTTTATCTACATTTTGATTATCATTCTGAATCCAATTCATAGTCTTTTTTCAGCTTTTTGTTCAAAATGTTGTTTATTTCTTTATTTTTTATTTATGAAACTTATCCACATTCAAGTGTTTAAAAAAAG
>NW_015505482.1:1324032-1361559 GCF_001515645.1 Sinocyclocheilus grahami | reverse complement strand
TACGAGTATACTTGCAGTATAAAACTACTAAACTAGTAGTTTACTGAGACTATACTTCAAAGTGTGCTAAAAATGCTACTACAAGTATTTAATTAGTAAACTATCAGTATACCTATAAGTTCACTTTTAGTATAGTTGCAGTACAAACTAAACATTTTGATGTAAACTAGTTGTGTGCTCAAAGTTTACTACTGTTATACTTTCATATACTAGAAAGTGGGCCAATTTAGTCCCAAGGAGTATTGAAATAGAACACTTACAAGTATACTACTAGTACACTGATATTTGTATACTTACTACATAAAGTATACTTAAAAATATACTTGAACTTTACTTAAGTATACTTACTAAAGTAAACTTGAAGTATACTACTTTTTGGTAAGGGGACTCAGAAAAAATAAATAAATACAAATCTATCTAGAAAGAATATAGTTCACATGCCACATATATAGACATATATAGATATATGATACTGGTAACATTGAAGGATTTGTAATATAAGAAAATTACAATTTCCAAGACTTGCATAGGAGTGCAAAAAATAAAGATATATATATATATAATTAAACATTTTAAAACAGTACCTGGAAGAACTAATACTATCACTAATACTAACATCTCTTCACATCTGCTAGGAGTAAGCACTGATAGTCTTCTTTTTCTTTACAGCGCCATATAAATGCCTCATTCATTCTCATATAAGCAGTCAGTCTAATAACATCCTGCAACAACAAAAGAGTAGACATCGCCATCTAGCGGTGAAATATTCAATAAGAGAAAAATTAATCTTGATAGAAATCAAAAGTCTGGAGCTAAAGCAGATTTTAATCAGTTGTTGTGTTTCTATAGACCCGGTCTTTTGTCAGTATATTAGGTTATAGATCAGTCCATAAACTGATGCCCAGATACAGACTAAGACAGAGAAATGACATTAAAAGCAGACAAAAAGCTGCCATGTTTATGTGGTTTGAGAAAGTCTCTAGACCACAAGAACAAGACGCTGCCCACATAGGCTACACTTCTTAAAGGAACAGTTCACCCAAAAATGAAAGTTTGCTCAAAATGTACTCACTCTCAGGCCATGCAAGATGTAGATGAGTTTGTTTCTTCATCAGAACAGATTAGGAGAAATGCATCATTACATCACTTGCTGCCATCTAGCGGTGAAATATTCAATAAGAGAAAAATTAATCTTGACAGAAATCAAAAGTCTGGAGCTAAAGCAGATTTTAATCAGTTGTTGTGTTTCTATAGACCTGGTCTTTTGTCAGTATATTAGGTTATAGATCAGTCCATAAACTGATGCCCAGATACAGACTAAGACAGAGAAATGACATTAAAACCAGACAAAAAGCTGCCATGTTTATGTGGTTTGAGAAAGTCTCTAGACCACAAGAACAAGACGCTGCCCACATAGGCTACACTTCTTAAAGGAACAGTTCACCCAAAAATGAAAGTTTGCTCAAAATGTACTCACTCTCAGGCCATGCAAGATGTAGATGAGTTTGTTTCTTCATCAGAACAGATTAGGAGAAATGCATCATTACATCACTTGCTCACCAATGGATGCTTTGCAGTGAATGGGTGGGTGAACACAACGATTTTTTGTGATTCATTTGAAGGATAGCTAGGCAGAGTACAACTCTCTGAATGCTTAGTTTTGTAACTGACTGTACTGGCAGTCGTTTTTCCCTGCAGAAATGTTCAAATAGGGGATGTTAAAGAGAGATTTTATGTGAGAGCAGAAGGAGAATTATTGTATGTTTTCGTAAACTGCACTATGTAAGGAATTATAAAAATGTTTATTATTAAAACAATGAGAAATATTATAAGCTACCAGCACATTAACAGCTAAAGTAATCAAGGGTTAAATGTTCCTTTTTACAAAAATGATACATTATGTAATGATAGTGAGTGATGCATTGCAAAACCATCAACCACTTTTGTACTTTTGTGCATGTTTATATGCTTTCCGAGCAGTAGATGGCGCAATGTCTTATTATAAATGGAAAAATAAACAATGACCAATTAGCAAGTACCACTAGCTCACAATGTTTCTCTGAGACTGATCTGAAACAGCTTTTCAGACCTCAGCTCTTAAATACTTTTTTATTTTTTTAAGTTTTGAGGTCATTTATGTGCAACCTAGGCTCAATGGAAAAACATACTTCTACCTACATTTCTGCAAAACTCTAAAAACATACATACACCTACAACTCACTGCAGTTTCCAGTTAAAATGAACTCTAGTGGAAGTAAGACATTAATTCCTATACATACCAGCTGTGATTACAGAGGCAGATTATTGATTAATTACACGTTTCCTTGCACAATACTATGTTATAACCTCAAACCACTTTTATCATAGTGGATGAATTTTTAATTAATACATTCTGACATTTGCATTACATTAACGGCTCCATACCTGTGGATTTCTGACATGGTAAACTTGCTCGGTAGCGCACCTGGTACAGCATTGCTTGTGATGGGAAGTTCTTAGAGTCCCACTGATCACGAAAGAGCTCAAAGACCTGTAGAAGCAAGCTAAAATGGCATGCTGGCTTGAGCAAATTAATTTTTATCCTGCATTTGCTTTTGTTAACCCTATCGGTTAGGTTTAGGGTCGGGTTTAGTGTAGGTCGTACAATATCTTTAAATGCAATAGAGCATTAAACTTCAGTGCCACTCACTGGACATTTCATTTCCGAAACATACAAAACATTGCCAGAATCATGTTCATCTGTTTCAAATTCAGTGTGCTTTTAGTTCACTGGACATTTCGCTTTGAAACGTTTTTTTTTTTTAATGATGACACTTTTTTTCCAATTAGCCTGGGTTGTCTAAATGCTAGTGTGCGCCTAAAAGTTCTATGTAAATAAACCATTCACTAATGGACGTGTCCAAATAAAATGCTTTTTTGGAATGATACTGCCCCTCCCTCTTAAAGTAAAAAAATTAAAGTTTTTTGGGTGTTAGTATCAATATGTTAGTCTTAAGGTTATCTTTAAGGCAGTGTGCTCCAAAACAGTTACAACATTCGCATTTAGAAGATATAAGCATTCATGATTTTTTTTGACGTCACATCGTACTTCAGCATCTCATCAAACTTTCTGTCCAATCAAATGCTCTCTAGAATTCGAAGCACCCGCCCCCTACACTATAAAATAGACGCTGAAGCCGCGGCTGAGATCGGTCACTTGTCCACAGAATTAGTATTTTCTGTACAGTGAATGGCACGTAGTGCGCTATATAGGGGACAGGGAACGATTTAAACCGTGTAAATATGCTTTGCATTGAGGAAAAAAATTTCTGGTTTCGCGCTGTGTCAGGCTAACCACCGCACCGCGCACACACTCTGCTCCGGTCCAGAGACACGATAGCACGGAGCGGATCACATGCACGAGTCGGCGCAGACCACAAAATGTATCGGAGCTCTCGCTTTGAAAGGTTTTTTTTTTTTAATGATGACACTTTTTTTCCAATTAGCCTGGGTTGTCTAAATGCTAGTGTGCGCCTAAAAGTTCTATGTAAATAAACCATTCACTAATGGACGTGTCCAAATAAAATGCTTTTTTGGAATGATACTGCCCCTCCCTCTTAAAGTCCCCATGAAATCAAAATTAAAGTTTTTTGGGTGTTAGTATCAATATGTTAGTCTTAAGGTTATCTTTAAGGCAGTGTGCTCCAAAACAGTTACAACATTCGCATTTAGAAGATATAAGCATTCATGATTTTTTTTGACGTCACATCGTACTTCAGCATCTCATCAAACTTTCTGTCCAATCAAATGCTCTCTAGAATTCGAAGCACCCGCCCCCTACACTATAAAATAGACGCTGAAGCCGCGGCTGAGATCGGTCACTTGTCCACAGAATTAGTATTTTCTGTACAGTGAATGGCACGTAGTGCGCTATATAGGGGACAGGGAACGATTTAAACCGTGTAAATATGCTTTCCATTGAGGAAAAAAATTTCTGGTTTCGCGCTGTGTCAGGCTAACCACCGCACCGCGCACACACTCTGCTCCGGTCCAGAGACACGATAGCACGGAGCGGATCACATGCACGAGTCGCCGCAGACCACAAAATGTATCGGAGCTCTGAATTCTACACAGAATGCTATTTTTTATAGAAATATGGTTGAGTTTGTGGCTGGCATACCCTGTCAAATGTGGCTTTACAGAGCTCAACGGCTCTGAACGGCTCTAGCCCAAGCTGTGATATAAACGAACGCTATTGGCTATTTTAAAAAGGGGCGGGCTGCTTGATATGTCCCGCCCTGTCTTCCTGTTTCAGTTAAAATGACGTCAACACATAGAGTAATGCTGCATGTTTCTAAGCATTTCAGGGGACCTTTAATTATAAGTACTGTGTAATTCTGAGTAGCATAGCAAATATCAAATCATGGGGGGCTTCGCAGTACTCTAGCTAAAGCTTCCTCGTTTCATCCAGCCTTGAGAAACTGATTTAACTAAAGGCCATTGGCTATTTCTTTTTTTAAAAATGTCATGTCCTTCGAAATGTCCTACCCCTACTTCAATAGCAAACACATCAATACCAATACCGATTTCATGCTGTCATTAAAGGCCTTAAACAATACAAATGAGGTAATGGGAGTCAACAAGGCAAGAAGTTTGAGCTCATTACAGATTTTAATTAAAACATTCAGGTAAATCTGCCCCAACTAATCCATGTGTGATCGGCAATCGATTCATTACAGCACAAGTACAACCGGTCTTCATGCTGGGCTTGTTGACAAGCTGATTAATCTTAGGGCGGCAGAGCTGTACTGTGCGAGTTGCTACATTAGGGGGAGTGTGTAGGGCTATGTGTGTATTTATTTTCTGTTCAGAGTGTGCATGTGAACATGAGAGAGTGGTGTTGTGTAAGCAGTGTAAAGGAGAGGAAAGTGTGAGACTATAATGTAGGACAGAAGAAAGAGGGAGGAGCGTGTGTTGGAGACTGAGAGAATGCTACAGGAACATAAAAACCGAGGGGCTCTGTGGGTGAGCATGAGAGAGAGAGGAGATGATGGAGTGGGTGTGCTGAAAGCTTCGAGCACTGCGGTATGTTGCAGCGCCCAGCCCCCATTGAGAGTATACACACTTCAAACATTACTCTTATTCCTGTGTTTATCATACCCGTGTGTTCTTCTGTGTGATATTCATGACTAGTTTAACCACACCCGTGCGGTACATCAGAAATACTATTCCTGTCCTCTGAGAGCTTCGCTCAAACTGATGCGGTGTCATGTGGTCAGATATACGGGATGATATCTCCTGTCAAAACTGCATGTTCTCTTCTCTGAATGGCTGTCAGATGCGTTCTCATTCTTTGATTGCACTGAAGGGATATTAAAAGTTTCATTAAACAAAACTGTCTTCCAGATGAATAACTGCAAACATTTCTGCACCAGATTAGATCCATGGAAAATTAGGTTACAATTTCAATATTTTGTACTAAGTACTCTGTTCTGTCGTCCTACTCAGTGCCAGAGTAAAGGTGAAAGCAGTGCATTGCTTCTTGTACAAGCTCATTTAAATGTGCTTTCAAAGGGCCATAAATGGAAAGCAGCCCTTAATATAACGTCTATCTACATTACATTAGATTATCTAACATGTGAATGCATCACTTCAGATTTGCAAGATCACCAGATTCAAAACAAGCATGGGTAGCATTTGAGAAGCATTACTCGTGCTTTTTCTCCTATCAACTCAGTAAATATTAACTGAATGTACTGTATGTTGTATAAACACCAGTTGTATTTTGTTTGTCATCATTGGTGCTGAAAGTTTGAATATAGGCAATTTAATGGATTATTGAAAGGAATATAGTTGAAAGCTTGAAATATAACCTAAATAGCTCAAAAATATATTGATTCATAAGGCCTGTCATAGCTCAGAAACAGTTATAGTGAGAAACATTTATTGATATACACATGTATTATATCAATCCGAGGACTCCAAGAAACAATTGCAAAACTGCCAAGCCATGTTTCACAAGGTCTGTGAAACTATGATAGGCAGCAGGGTGTACAGTTGACACATTTTCCTTTTGAACTCGGTTCAAATATATTTGTTCTATGATATAACATAATCTGGCTCTGACTGCATTGTCAGAACTAAATGTGTTTGTGTGTGTAAAATAACTCATGCCTTGGACCCAATTATTGCACAAAAATAGCTGGTCTGGATTTTTTTAATACTTGTAATGTATTAATTGAATGTAATAATTGAATGTATATATATATATATAGAAAATA
Source organism: Sinocyclocheilus grahami (assembly GCF_001515645.1). Lineage (NCBI taxonomy): Eukaryota > Metazoa > Chordata > Actinopteri > Cypriniformes > Cyprinidae > Sinocyclocheilus > Sinocyclocheilus grahami. Next base: position 1,355,299 of record NW_015505482.1, on the reverse strand, counting down.
TGCAAATAAGCAGACAATACACACTGTATTGTTTATTATAATTTATTTATTACTAATATCTGAAAAATAGTAGTATCTACAGACATGATTCAGAACAAAGTGGAATATACATGCTGGTGGATATCTAGCTGGTACCTGGTTTGAAGGTGAACCGTTTCACCCTGACTCCTATAAATTATTTATAGTCAACCAATCAGATTGAAATATTTTCATCCCACTCTTGCCATGTTCCTGTGGAATATGCATCAGCTACACCTTAGACAATAACAGACAAGGGAAAAGATCAGAGGTGTACGAGCAACAGAGATACATTTTTATTGAGCTGACTAAGTAGAAATAGCATCCAAATCCTTGACTTGCTGGACTTAATGTTTTTTACAGCTTGAACTTATACAGTTAGGTCCATATATATTTGGACACTGACACAATTTTCATAATTTCGGCTCTGTATCCCATCAGAGCAGAATTAATCAAGATGAAATTGAAGTACAGACTTTAAGTTTTAATTCAAGTTGTTGAACAAAAATATAACATGAAAACTTTAGGAATTACAACCATTTTTATACACAGTCCCCCCATTTTCAGGGGCTCAAATGTAATTGGACAAATAAATATAATTATAAATAAAATGTTCATTTTTAATATTTTGTTGAGAATCCTTTGCAGGCAATGCCTGTCTTAAGTCTGGAACTCACAGACATCACCAGAGACCGGGTTTCCTCCTTTGTGAGGCTTTGCCATGCCTTTAATGCAGCTGACTTCAGTTGTTGATTGTTTGTGGGTCTTTCTGCCTTTAGTTTTGTCTTCAGCGAGTGAAATGCTGCTCAATTGGGTTGAGATCAGGAGATTGACTTGGCCATTGCAGAATATTCCACGTTTTTACCTTCAAAATCTCCTGGGTTGCTTTTGCTGTATGTTTTGGGTCATCGTCCATTTGTACTGTGAAGCGCTGTCCAATCAACTTTGCTCCATTTGGCTGAATCTGGGCATGAGGTATATCTCATACACTTCAGAATTCTTCCGGCTGCTTCTGTTTCTGTCTGAAACAGCTTTTGAGTCCCTTGAAAAAGCGGGGAGGTACATATTAAAAAGCTGTAATTCCTTAAACTTTCCGCCAATTTTGATGAGAATACCCTCAAATTAAAGCTCAGTGTGCACTTTAAAATATGTTTTGGACACAAGCTAAAATAGTAAAAATTGAGCCGGTGTCTAAATATATATGGACCTAACTGTAAATGTAACTAGAAGACCTTTTCTCTGATCTACATCAATACCTATTATCCTACAGATTTAATCATATTTTTTGCAATCCTGTCATGTAAAGATGCAAAAAAAAAAAAAAAAAATGCAAAGCTCAACTACATAAACAAACCTAACAGGGACAACATTTTGGAATAATTGCATCATTTACAGCCAGATGTATTGACGAACAGCTGCTGTAATTAGCCAGTGTGAGACAGTACGGTCTGAGCTCACATGGGTTAAACACTCTCGTCCAGTCATTAGCCGGGGAGTATTCAGTAGTTCCCCTTTATGATGCAATGCTTGAAGCTTTATGTATGTGTGCAGCAGCAGAGTGTTTTCAGACGAGCTTGAATTGCAGCCTTATTTCTTGTTATGGTGCTGTAAGAAGAGCAGAGCATTAAAGGAGGGAGTGAGAGAGAGGGGGAAGAATTGAATCAAATTTAGACCTCCAAGAATAGAGGCGGTAAGAATAGAGAAGAGAAAGACAGAAAGAGGAGGAGGAAGAGAGAGAGGAACAGGGAGTTGTGGCAGGACAAACTGCAGGCAACACTGAAAATGCTGCAGTGAGCTGCATAATTAATCCAAAGGGAAGGCAGGGGGAGGAGTCAGGGGCGGAGCTTAGCGCAAGCAGGACTGAGCACTGCTGTGCTCCTCTGATGCTTCGCTATTACTCTATTCCCTTTGTACTTTAGGCTGTTGTGTTCCTCTGTGATATTGGGAGGCGGTTACAGACAGAGGAAGACATCGCTGGTCTTCTGCCATCGATTCATATTCAAGAGATGACAGGACTCTCGAAGAGTACAGGGTGTCCTCTGCATGTCTGTGGCAATGCAGCTCATGTTGTGCATCCCCAAATCATTCAGATTCTCTCAATCACACTAAATGGATTCATGCATTAATTTAGCCAGGAATAAAATGGCTGATTTCCAGTAAAGCAGTACTGAGTGATTGAACGCAGCCTACAGAGAATCTTAAAAGCAGTTCTGCTCTGCTGTGAAAATGAAAAGAGAAAGAAAGGAGAAATGGTATGTTATGGAACTAGCTGGAAAAACATTGAAGGGGCTAACAAGCTTTGCAAGGTCAGAGCTGCTTCCATTTGTGCTGGGGTTTTTTTTGTAATATATAAACTTAAACATCTTACATGAACTTCAGTTGACCTGCGATGGAGCACAATAACAGGACTTTCTGATGTTTACTGCCAAGGGCAGTAACTGTATTCTTACAGTTTATTTAAGATAAATCAATCATAATGTGGTTTCTTAATAGAAGCATAAGGAGTAGTTCCACCTATATAGTGTCAATAAAGGAAACCTTTTCTCTTTTAGAATAAATACAATTTTATTCAATTAGACATGTATCACAGCATACAGCAATTTCTGTAACTAGATGACAAAACAACTTTATTATTATTTTTATTATTATTATTACATTATCATTTAATTGCAAACTACTGCTTTTACTGTTTTATCTAAATTATATAAGATGACAAAACACTGATTTTTCTTTAATAATAAAAATAATAAAAATAAAAAACACCTTTAAAAATACCTTTTTTAACATCTACGTCACGTCATTTGAACATGCTAAGTTATATATATGAATATGAACATCATTAACACTTTCTTATAGAAAACTACTGTAGCGTCTGGACCACTCAAACACACAATATATATTTTGTTAGCTAGATTTAACAAATACTCTGTAACACCCCAGGAAGCCGAACAGGCCCCTGGTTCTTACACTATTATGTGTACTGTCTTCATGTGAGTGTACAGACTTAAGATGACTGCTGACATTTTATAACTTTAAATGTAAATCTTTTTAAATCAACACCAACCCACTGAATTCACCTTTAAGCCTTCATTTCATTGTTAACTGTTTCTCTCTTCTGTTTTTGCACAATTTTTATGAAATGATGGTGAGAACAGGTTTGAACAAGACTTGAACATGCAGTGGCTGCATGAGCATCAAAGCTCATTGCATCTGAACACAAGATACTTCAACAGCTTAAGTATTTGATCGTTACACACTTCAGCTGTTATTAGTATTCCAGTGGAGCGAGAGGTGTCTGAGGACTGTTCAATAACCTGACAGTGATGTTGTGCTGGCTTTATGTCATATGGTGCTGTGGATTAGTATCCATTTTGGTGTCAAAGAAAGAGCTTCATTGTTAGCATTTCAGCTTCATGCAGGTTAACCTTTCTGAGCTATCATAGCCACTTTTCACATCCCTACAGAGTGGCTACAGATGCACTTCATGAAGTGCCACCAGAGATGCTTGATTCTCTGCTTCAGTACCATGTGCTGTTTTTTTGGCTGCTGGCCTTGGTGCTGAATTCACAAAGAAACCAGCCTGGCTCTTTAAAGACCTTTAACGACAGACCTGTTGTGAGCTCTGTAAATTGATAAAGACTGCTAATCGATAGTATATGCTTTTGTTAAACCAATGTTTTGTATTGAGTGCAACAGTCAGCTTCCAGAAATAAAAATGCCATTCATTTTCTCCATAGAGAGATTGATTTTTACCAAAAACTTTTAAACCTTTAAAGGCAGACCTACTTTGAGCTCTGAGACTGCTGATGCTATATGCTTTTGTTGAAGCAATCAGTACACATTATTTTAACTTATGTTTTAAATAATCCTATTTTACAGCAGAATCCATGGTGAAAAACTACATTACCCATGATGCCGTAAAGGAAACAGAGAGTACCAATCAGAGAGTACCAAAAAAAGTGCTGAGTTCCACCCACTCCCATGAAGCACAGCAAATGACACTTAAATACTTAAATATTTCAATATATATATATATATATATATATATATTACTCTAGTCTTCAGTGTCACAGTATCTTTCAGAAATCATTCTAATATGCTGATTTGCTGCTCAAGAAACATTTCTTATAATTCTCAATGTTGAAAACAGTTGTTTTGCTTAGTAGCTTTTTTCAGGATTATTTGAAAGTGAAAAGTGAAAGTGACGTGAGGTGTGGCCAAGTATGGTGTCCCATACTCGGAATTTGTGCTCTGCATTTAACCCATCCAAGTGCACACACACAGCAGTGAGTAGTGAACACACACCCGGAGCAGTGGGCAGCCATTTTTGCCAGGGAGCAGTTGGGGGTTCGGTGTCTTGCTCAAGGGTCTCACCTCAGTCGTGGTATTGAGGGTGAATGAGAGCGCTGGTAATTCACTCCCCCCACCGACAATCCCTTCAGGATTGCAGGGATTACAGCAATTCCCTGAGACACAAACCCGTGACCTTTGTGTTACAAGTTCAACTCTCTAATCATTAGTCCACAACTGCCCCAACTCTTCCAGCTCCGCGAATTCCCCCACCTCTTCCAGCACGACTTCCAGCTCCACCTCTGTGGATATAATGGGGTGGAGGGATAGAGTTGTGGGTAGGGTTAGGTTGTGGTTGGATATTCTATTAGGCACAAATTACATTCAGCTACATGTAATGCACACATTTGTATCCACCCATTTGCTCTGCCGTGGTGGTCTTGTTTTTCTTTGGCCAGATTTAGAACCAAAACTTTTTGCGATCCGATTGTTCAAACCATTTTTGTAAATACTCCAAAAAGCATGTGACCACATTTGTTGTGTAAACACTAATGCTTCCTAGACAGCATCAAATAATCTACCCACCTATCACTGCCAAAACAGGCCTTTAGCAGTGAAATAGTTTCGTAAAGATTTTTTTTTCATTATCCACAACTACTAGAACTCATTAGAATGGGGAAGAAATGTTTTAGACCAGAATTTTCCAATCTCAGTCCTCGTGCAACGGATTTCCCTGCTCAGGGAGTAGGGAGCAATGGACACTGTTGTAGCATCTGGACCAATCAAACACACAATATATATTTTGTTAGCTATATTTAACAAATACTCTGTAACACCCCTCAGTTAACAAGCCATATGAGGACCTATGGACCCTTCCCCCGAAATGCGTAATACCTCAGGAGGGCAGAACAGGCCTCTGGTTCCATGACAACCAATGCTGATATCACTGGGTTTATTGCCTAAAGGAATGCGAAGCAGGGAAAATCACTGCATGTTCCATAGCAAGAGGCACAATACACAGTAGAAATTTACTTTTCTGCTAATTAATTCAAAGGAAAACCTTTCTTTGAATGAACACACATATCCTTCAGGTCATTGTGTATGTTGTCTTTGATATTTTTAGACTATTTTATGCATGCTTATGATGGAACCCATTCCTGTCATCTTGCCTATATGTAATCCTACCGTGTTTAGTATCTATGAATTCGCCTTCTGATGATCTAAACGAGCGTGTATATTATATTATATATATATATATATATATATATATATATATATATATTGAAATATTTATTTTGCATTAAACTTAAAATATATTGTTTCTATATATACAATCAACAGATTTAATTGATAGTTAAATATTTTTTCAACGTTTTTAATTTGATTCTGTCGTTCACAATGGTTCATGGGATTGTGGTTCTTTCCCTCATTAAAGCCGGTAAGAAAACAGTCTTGTACCTTTGTCTTTGTGTCCGACAAAGGACACAAAATCAAAGTTTGTAATCTTGTGATTCACCTCATAGCTGGTTGTTTTGGTTCAGAGCTTGTAACGCTTTACCCAAATTTTGTTTAAAATTCCTATTGGAAAAATTAATGGAAAAAAATATCAGCACCACTAAAAAAGTAGGTGGACCTTAATGCACTGTATAGCAGAATCGGTGGTGAAAAACTACATTACCCATTATGCTGTATGAAAATTTCACCAATCAGAGAGATCAAGATCTCGCATGAACTCCTGCTGGCATGAAGCACTGTGAATGATGTAATCGAGTCAGACAAAACAATCACATTGAAATCCATCACAAGACCTGTTATACTATACATTAATAATACAAAGACATAGTAGCCTCTCGGTAATAGACCTCTATATACTGCACTTTCAAATTGATTTATGTTTAGATATTGACCGTTTGGTCTAAGGTCGCCGCAGAGGTGCATTAAAGTCAAGACAGAGGTTTTTTTGTGCTGTAGTAAATTTGCTCCACATCCACCATCTGCTGTCTGCCAGAGAGTGGACGTGTGAGGCAGGAGAGTGCAAAGGAATCATTGATCAAAGCTGCTGTTTACTTCTAGTGTAGAGCAAGAGCAAACCTACAAAAGAGTGAGAGAGAGAGAGAGTCTTGCCTCCCAAGACATGAATGCCAAATGAGGCTTGTACTCAGAGCAGTCCTGCCTTTTCAACACTGTAAACACTTCAAACACTGCACTGAAGTGCAGTGAAACAATAAGTATGTTCACAGACCAGAATTTCATAGAAAATTTGAGATTTTTGACTCAAATTTGCAACAAATTTGCAACAAAGGCCCCAATTTACTTCAAGCTAAATCAAAGAACAAACTGCTGCGACGTAATTTCAAATGAAACCAGGCCAAAACAAAGCTCATCAGGAGTTCAAAACTTCAAAAGTGAAATTTCCGAAAAAATTTGCTCCACCTGGTTTAATACCTTTAGAACTCCCTTTGGTTTGTGGAGATTATGTAATAAGTAGGTGTGGCTCTGGGGCTCCGCCTTCTTTGACATGGAAATTTTCTCTGGTTGCCAACTTAGTGGTTTAGTGACTTTTTCGCCCCATTTATTGATTTTTTATTTTTTTTTCAAAAAGGCAACTAGCGAAAAATCTAGTGACTTTTTGGACGAACATTAGCTACTTTCTGAGACTCGCCAGTATTGTGCCATGAGTGTGAGGTTTTGCTTTCTTGGCACAGACATACCTCTGTCTGACATTCTGTTGCTTCTAACTTTCTATCTGGATGATTATTTTTACAGTGCAGCCGTTATTTTTAAGTTTATGCAGACAGTGTCTTGGCTATAAGTCAGGATAAATTTACAGTGCAGCACGGCAGCTTGAAAATGGCTTGGAAGTGACTGCTGGTATAGTCTTTGGTTGCATTTCAGTCACTATTTCATATTTGTTCTGTTGTCTGACAACAGAAACAGAAAAATATGTAAATGAGAACAGCTTTATTGAGAATATGGATGTATTAAATACAGTATGTGAGCACAAAGAGTAGGAGCAAAGCAAACAGATGCAAATGGGTGACATTTAGCGCCATAAATATGCTAAGTAGCATATGACATAATTTAGTGACATTTCGATCAGACTTTAGCTGCTTTCCATTGAAAATAGTTGGCAACAGTGGGTTTATTTTTTCTGTTCAGTCCATTGATGTCAGACACTGGAGAGCAACTTTATAGTCGAAATTGTAATTGAAAGTGAAATACACTTTCACATTTAGTACTGAAAGCTGTTTGCTTTAAAGAACTCTATTGTATAAAGTGCAATATAAATAAACGTGATGTGACCTGACTGCCGAATTGCAGAGCTGATGCAAACATTTTCCACGTCACTATGATCCGATGCTTTCTTAACTGCTGTTTTCTCACCGCTGTCATTTTTGTTGTGTTTATTTTGTTATTAAGAGGAAAGCATGCAGCACATATTCACATATTCATCCAAACACCGCTGTGAGTAGCATGTGCGGCGTCAGGGTGTATGCTAATAAACAACTGCTCAGGTATTTCCAGACTTCTTTTTACACCTAAGTGAAAAATTGTAATCTTCACAGTGAGTATAGCCAAACAGAGAGTGTAGGAATCACGCAAAACATTTATAATGAAATGTTTACAGAGCCATCAAAAAACACCCACATGGAAAGGCATTGAATTGACAAATTGAATATGGAAAGACTTCAGCACATTGTCTGCCGTCCTTTGCTTATATGACTAATAGAGCGAGAAAGTATTCTTTCAGCAGAGAAATAATAAATCGAGAAGTTATTGGAAAAATAATTTCCCCTTTAAAGGGTGTTTTTACACTGCCATCAGCTGCATTATTTAATAAGTCATATTAAATTGAAATTCTGCACCAGTGAAGTGTACGATTCTTTTAGCGAGTACAACATAAATAAATGTCACAGAAATCACTGGTGGCTCCACTTAACATGCCAATAAACATAAACATGGAGATGTTATAGAATAATTGAAGTCTCCCTACAAGCATTTAACTACTGTCCTATATGTGTGATATCACAAACTACTAGTCTAACTGGAAAATCAGCTGACAATTCACACTTAACAATGTATGTCACTTGCGTATTTGCCAAATTGAGGCGCTATCCACATTCTCCCTGAGGGCCTCAAGTCATTTGGCTTTAAAGCTCACAGCAGTTCACCTCGGGAGGCTGATACCACCACAATTACCACATGGCTGCTAACTGAGAATCGATTAGTCCTGTCCTCTCCTTTCCTGGCCTTGATTGATTGTTGATTCAACTCAAGATTACAGAGCCATGTGTAATTTGGTGATAAACATTCACACCTTGGAAATGACTGCAGGTGTGTGTGTGTGTGTGTGTGTGTGTGTGCGGTGGGTTATTTGTGTGATTGTGCACCTGCATACAGCGTACAAATTGAAAACTGACCTTTAAGCAGCTTTTTTTTTTTTTTAATCAACCTTGAAAATAATTTTAATCAACATGACCTTTATTTTGGCTGATTTGATCATTTTAAATCATTATTACTATTATTTTTACTTGGCTTTGTGTCTTCATGGGAACAGATTTGGAGAAACATTACATCACTTGCTCACCAGTGGATCCTCTGCAGTGAATGGGTGCCGTCAGAATGAGAGTCCAAACAGCTGATAAAAACATCACAATGATCCACAAGTAATCCACACCACTCCAGCCCATCAATTAATATCTGGTGAAGTGAAAAGATGTGTGTTTGTAAGAAACAAATCCATCATTAGATGTTTTTACCTTCAGACTGTCGCTTTCGGCTGAAACATGAGTCCTCAATCCATATTATTTCTCCCCAGTGAAAAACATTATCTCATCTGAATCGGGAGAGAAATATGAAAACGTCACATTATAATACGTTAGAAACGTCACTTTCACTTCACAAGATGTTAAGATGAGTCCGTGGATTACTTAATACAAGTGTGGATTACTTTTGGATTATTGTGATGTTTTTATCAGCTGTTTGGACTCTCATTCTGACGGCACCCATTCACTGCAGAGGATCCACTGGTGAGTAACTGATGTAACGCTAAATTTCTCCAAAACTGTTCCAATAAAGAAACAAACTCGTTTACATATTGGATGAGTAAACATTTTTAAAAAATGTTGGCAAATTTTCATTTTTGGATGAACTGAATGCATGTTAAATAAACTGACAAAATATTTGTATTTTTATATGCGGTTTGGAGAGACTGGGGAATACAAAATGAACAATAAAAAGTATAAAACTACACATGAATTAAATATTTATCTTACTATATTCTTTAGACTAGCAGAATTATGTGAAACAATAACTTTATTATGCCTAAGGCTTTAAGATAAACCTTGCCTTTTCTCCCATAATACAAGCTCTAGTCCAAGATAACTTAAGGCTGGGATGAATACAAATTTTGTTTAAAGAACACAAATATGCCTTGATATCTGCATTGTAAATAATGTGGCCTTCATTATTTACAATGCAGATATTAAGGCATTTGTATATTCCCAGTAGACCACAGCTAGTCATGACTACGACACTAAAAAAATAATCCAAGCAGCTTGCAGAACAACAATAAAGACCAGTTGATATAAATGTCATGTAATATGTTTAAAGAAAACACATTTGACTGAGACACTAAAACTACTAAAACTGTCATTGAGTCTGTTCCTCATGTCCCTTTTCTGCAGTGAAAAATAGAAATCATAACAGCCATTTATAACACCTTTCAGAAATACAAAGCAACAGAACTGAACACAGCTGTATATTAAATTATGCTCACTCACATGAGATGAAGACTCCTGTCATCCGGTCATCTGATAAAAGCAGTTTAAATTTACATTAACCGGGTCATTTCATGGGGGCAGACACGTTAATGTCACATGGCCAGCTGAATACTTCTCATTTTACTGTCCAATGGCTTTGGACCTTTTCTGAACATAAACAAAATACTGACTGCACATTAAACATGACGACAATAGTCTATTTTCTTTTGTAAATAATTCTCAATTATATATTTAAACAAAACATCCTGCAAAAAAGGATCCTGTCGCATATTCAAAAGCCTGAAGGGCTAAAGGTTAATACTCACTGTCAGTTAGTCATACTGCATTACTTTCACTATTTGCCTCTGGGAAAGATTATAATAATTTGCATTTAAGTAAGAAAAGACAAAGCATGTGCTTATGCACAAGATGAAAACTGAATCTATTTTAGATTATTAAGTGTCACGGTACTCTCACAGTGATCCATCACTGGTTCAAAGGTGAATCATCCAGAGAAACATAACTACATTCAAATCTGCAGGACTCTCTTCTACTCAAAAGAAGATATTTTGGAAAGTGTTTCAGTGTTTATCTATCCATACAATGAAAGTCAAAAGGTTCCAGTGTTGTTGTGCTGTTGGACCTTACTGACTTTTATTGTATAGGCAAAAACAGTTGAAACATCAGACTCAATTTTTAAAGGACAAATTTGTTTTGTAAACTATTTTTATATATTCTTATACAGTGCCATGCGAAAGTATTCATACCCCTTCATTTATTTCACGTTTTGTTATGTTGCAGTCTTATGTTAAACTGCTTTAAATTACTTTTTTTCCCACATTAATCTACACTCCATAGACCATAATGACAATGCAAAAACAGAACTGTAACAACTTTGTAAATGTATTACAAATAAAAAACTGAAATAAGTACATTGCATAAGTATTCACTGGTATAACTGGTAAATTGCTTAGCTGAAGCACCTTAACAGCCTCAAATCTTTTTGAGTATGATGCGACAAGCTTTGCACATCAGCATTTGGCAATTATCTGCTATTCTTCTCCTCGCCTGTTCACCTCTCAAGCTCTGTCAGGTTGGATGGGGTCTGGCAGACATTTTCAGTTTTCTCCAGAAATATTTGATTGGGTTCAATCCCAGGCTCTGGCTGGGCCACTCAAGGACATTTACAGAGTTGTCTATAAGCCACTCTTGCTGTGTGCTTAGGGTCATTGTCCTGTTGGAAGGTGAACCTTCTGCCCAGTCTGAGGTTCTGAATGCTCTGGACTAGGTTTTCATTAAGGCTATCTCAATATTTTGGTGCATTGAGCTTTTCTTCTACTCTGATGAGTCCCTCAGTCCCTGCCGCTGAAAAACAGCCCCACAGCATGAGGCTGCTACCAGCACACTTTACTTTTGGGATGGTTCTCTGCAGGTGATGAGCAGTGCTTGGTTTCCTTCAAACATGATGCTCAGAATTGAGGTTCATCAGACCAGAGGAGAGGATTGAGTTTGGCCACACCGCCATAAAGCCCAGATCGGTGGAGTGTTGCAGTGATGTTTGTCCTTCTGTAGGTTTCTCCCATCTGCATATATGATCATGGAGCTCATCTAGAGTGACCATCAGGTTCTTGGTCACCAGTCTAGACAAGGCCCTTCTCCATCAGTTGCTCAGTTTGGCCCGGAGGCCAGCTCTATAGAGTTCTAGTTGTTTCAAACGTCTTCAATTATGGATAATGAAGGCTATGATTCTGTGAACCTTCAATGAAGCAGAATTTTTTCTGAACCCTTCCCCAGATGTGTGGCTTGACACACACCTGTTTCTGAGCTTTACAGGCAGTTCTTTTGACCTCAGAGCTTGGATTTTGCTCTGATATGCGTTTTCAGCTGACCTTTTATTAAGATGTGTGTGCCATTCCAAATCATACCCATTCAATTGAATTTGCCACAGGTTAACTTCACCTGAAGTGTAGGAACATCTACAAGCAATATGAATGCTACTGAGCTAAATTTCAACTGTCCCAGATATGACAATGGAATCATTTAAGTTTTTTATTTTTTATAAATTTGCAAATATGTTAAAAACCAGTTTTTTACTTTGCCATTATGTGTATGGAGTGTAGAATGATGTGGGGAAAAAAGTAATTTAAAGCAATTTAACATAAGGCAGCAACATAACAAAACGTGAAAAAAAAAAATTTAAGGGGTATGAATACTTTCGCAAGGCACTGTACATTTATAACATGTACAGCATGAATTTGGTCTCTTTACTATTCTTTAATGAATATCTAAAGCTGGTATTTTTACATATCAGAAGTTTTGTGTGTAATTTCAAACAGCATGTCACAGCACAGTATAGTATTTGCAGTCCATTCATATCGAGCCACAGAGAGCTGTAATTAATCAGCAGCTGAGTGAACATTATTTTCAGGCGTGATCATTTGGAGCTGTAAAGGGAGTTGGTGATGGATGACTTTGGTTCTCCACACAAGCAGCAGACCAGCAACCAAGAGAACAGCTGGGGGAGAGCCAGTCACCGGCCAATAGATTTATCACCACACTCTTTAAGAAAAAATGACTTTTCTTCATAGAAACAGATAATCAAATCCAAAACAGAAGAGAAGTAAACCAAAGAGTTGAATCTGGAACATTTCAGGCCTTCGGGTCAGATACCTGTGCAATAGTCTCTGCACCCCTACAAACCGCCCATGGACTGTTCACAGACCGTCTGATGCAAATTAAACACAAAAATGGTAAGAGCTCTGACAAAACAGCATGCTCAAATCTGATTGGCTGGCCTCATGCAAATTAAGGGAGGAAGCATCCACAATTTTTATCTACTCCGCTGTGAGTAGATAGTGTTCAGTTACATTACATAAAAAGCAACTTATAATGATTACTTTTAAAATGTAACATTTATTAAACATTTATATAAATGCATGATCAGAAGAAATAAACAGTATGTGTTTGAGTAACAGTATTATTTGCTTGGTTAGGCTGGCAGCTCTTAAAAATGGTATTTGTAAAATGAATTAGTATTTATTTTATCTAGTACATAAATAGGACATATTTGCACTTTATTGAGTGAGTCAGATATCCATTCAGTCGTGCTCTGATGGAGTTCACGCGGTGAAAGATTCGTTAGACTGAGTCAAATTGGAACTGCAAATCTTTTTGAAGGATACATTAAGAAATCCAGCTCGTACAAGTCATTTGTTCATGAATCAGTCTTCGCTGGCTGCACGGCATTGATTCAATTTGCTCTTGAATCGGACTTCAATAGTTTTGATTCGCTAAAAAGAACAAGCTCAGAGTAATTTATTAGAGTTGGACTTTGCTGATTGAACAGTTTTGATTAATTAAATAAACAAGTTCAGAGTCATTGTTCATGAATCGGTCTACGCTTTAGTTTTTAAATCTAATTGTAATAGTGGAGACATAAATATATTACTGTTGTAATTTACAGTTGTACAGTTAAATAAAAAACTATATTCAGATTCATTTTCCGTGAATCGATCTTCCCCGTTGTACTATTTTGTACTAAAAAGAAGTAGCTCAGAGTCATTTGTTCGTGAATCGGTCTTCGCTTTTGATTCACTAAAAAGAACCAGCTGAGAGTAATTTGTTTGTGAATCGATTTACACTGGTTGCGCAGAATGTTTTTGATTGATTTAAAGGGGTCATATGATGCGATTTAAATTTTTCCTTTCTCTTTGGAGTGTTACAAGCTCTTGGTGCATAAAGAAGCTCTGTAAAGTTGCAAAGACTAAAGTCTCAAATCCAAAGAGATATTCTTTATAAAAGTTAAGTGTCAACCACACCTACCTAAAACGGCTCGTTCTAACACGCCCCCACATGTCTACATCACGATGTGGGAACATTTGCATAACGCCGCCCAAATGTTCACGCAAAGAAAGAAATCATAACTTTTATTCTCGCTGTAGTATTGTTGTCGCCACCGCCATGTCGTGAAGGCACTGTGTGATTCGTTGTTAAAGCGAAACTACTTTGTTTGGCCTTCCAAAAGAGGATGATATCCGCTTCGTCATGCCTAGAGCTGATCCGTGCTGGTTGCTGAGGAAATACAACAACTTTGCGCTGTGAATCGCCGGATCAGCTTTCATCGTGGACGAAGCGGAGTCCAGCCCGGGGTCGTCACATGTGGTTGCCGCAAGCTCGCCGGACGCTCCTTCGTTGAATCCGCCGGCCGCTCCGTTCTCAAGCCCGCCTGCCTCTGCTCACTCAAGCCGGCCTCCGCATACTCTAGGCTGCGGTGTGTGACGCTGTGTTTCGTTGTGAAAGCGAAACTACTTTGTTTGGCCTTCCAAAAATGGACACGACTAGAAATCAGTGGTTAAGTTGTATTTACAACACTGTTCCAGAACACTTCAACCCAAATATAAATGCCTCGTTTATAATGGGTTTTCATGTTTTTGAATCGTCGATCCGGCTGGACAGGGCATCACAGTATGGTAAGGGGCGTAACATTTCCGTCACACGCTTGAGGTATTCGGCCAATCACAACGCACTGGATAGCTGGCCAATCAGAGCACACCTCGCTTTTCAGACCGATGAGCTTTGTAAAAATCAACGTGTTTCAGAATAGAGGAGAAACAATAATGTACAGTATGTGGAAAATAATGTGTTTTTTGAACCTTAAACCGCATAAAAACTTCATTACACCAAATACACAAAATAATGTTCTTTTTAGCAACATCATATGACCCCTTTAAAAGAACCGGCTCATAAGAGTGAATTGTTCATGAATCGGATTTCAGTCATGCTGTATTTGTTTGTGTTTGTTTTGTGGCAAATAATCGCACAAAATGACGCACAAAATGGCGTTAGAATGCTTTCAGTAAAAGAGTGATGAAGACATTGAAGTCTTCATAAAAAACAGAGTTTTTCACCACATCTGATTTATTTTGTGATCAATGTGAAAAAAAGTATTCCAACAAATGGTGTGTAATAACCTGAGTGTGGATGATTGAAAACAAACAAACAAAAAAATAATATAGGCCTATTGTATAACAACTCATGTCAGGCTGTTGGAGTGAGCAATTGCAAGGAATAATCAGTCTCTATATCTTTAAAGGTTACCCAGCCTTTAATGTCATGTAAAAATATGAACTTTGGTGGGACAGTCTCAATGTGAGACTGCAGGGTAGTTACATGAGAGTTGTGTAGTTCGCATATTTGTCACTTTTATCACACCACTTGACCCCATCCGGGCCCATAACTTGTCTTCTTTGAAGATTGCATCTCAACATTCTGACATTAAATGTGCATGTCGATTGGCTCCTGTCTCCCTTCTCCACAGCTCTTTCTTGGTGATTTAGCCATACCACTTGATTAATATTTATAAAAGCCTGCGGATGAACTGGAGGTTTCACAGTTATGCAGGTGATGGTGCTGGTGAAATATAGTTTGTTCTTCTCTGATACTGTTTGTGAGTTCAGCTGAAGGTGATGACTGAGGTTTTCTGTTCATTTCACGCTGACTTTACTCACTGCTGAATGTGCTCTCCAGCTACAGGAAATGCTGAAGGTCTCCTATTTTTGTGATTGGAATGGCTGATACTTGTGACCTTAGCTGCTTCTTATTATATTTTTTGCCATGTCATTGTGTCAAGAAGGAGACATTCTCCTCAAGTCAATGACTTTCCAACTGTTGCTTAGTGTCCACTCTGTCTTGCTGCCGTCGGTCACTGTCATCTTAATTCGGTTTACAAAAAGCAGAAACAACAACAGTGACAGCTAACACACTTCACAAATCTAAACAAAAAGAACATCTAATATATATATTATATAATATGTATTACTTTTACGGTTCACAAATTTGCGATCAGTGAGATTTGTGAATGTTTTTGAAAGATGTTTTCACCAAGGCTGCATTTATTTGATCTAAAATAGGCCTACAGTAAAAACAGTAATACTGTGAAATAGGGCTGCACGATAAATCAAAATCAGGATTCGACAGAAGCTGTGATTGGCATGCGTATCTTTCAGTGAAGCACGGTTCTGTCTGTGATCAGTAGTAAATCTCCATCCGAAGGCCAGAGGGCGCTCTCGCACGGAAACTCCAAATATGCCCCGCAGAAGAAACCCAGGAAATCCCAACAGAGTGGGGGAACTATGATGTCAGAACACCAAAGAGTAATTCGCTGCAGGATCCTTCTAGATTTTCCTATGGGGTTGTATAATGGGGTTTTCAAATTATGAATAAAATAAAGCCTGTGGTAAACATAACTTGATGATACGTTTACGTTTTGTTCTACAATGTAAACTGCACACACTCACAGACCAAACGTTCTTATCTAGTTACTTATTTAAAACATACGTTTTCAAAAATGAACATAACTGCTTCAAAATATTTGTTTTGGGTACCCTTACCAAAAAGTAGTATACTTCAAGTATACTTAAGTAAAGTTCAAGTATATTTTAAGTATACTTTATGTAGTAAGTATACAAATATCCGTGTACTAGTAGTATACTTGTAAGTGTACTATTTCAATACTCATTGGGACTAAATTGGCCCACTTTCTAGTATATACAAGTATTCTTTAAGTATAACAGTAGTAAACTTTGAGCACACAACTAGTATACTGCAAGTATACTCGTACATTTTCTTTTAGTGAACTTTACATCATACTTGAAGTATACTACTATGTCCCTATTTAGGTATTCATTTGTATATATTTTGTTACATGAATATCTGAACATACAAAACATCAAAAGAACAGGGTATCTGCTTGTAAACAAAAACATTTTATTCTAGCTTCATGCATTCTTTTTTTAAACACTTGAATGTGGATAAGTTTCATAAATAAAAAATAAAGAAATAAACAACATTTTGAACAAAAAGCTGAAAAAGACTATGAATTGGATTCAGAATGATAATCAAAACGTATTACTCGTAAATTGAAAAACCCCATTATAAAACCCCATAGGAAAATCTCGAAGGAACTCACGGCGAATTACTCTACCGGGTTCTGACATCATAGTTCCCCCACTCTAGCGGTTGCTGAATAAACAGAAGATTTAACTGCTTTCCTTGATTCAACGTGACTAATAAACACACGACTACGGCAATATGTAGTTCTTATATTAATATAATTTTCATCATAATAAAGTATATCTGTAACGAAATGTCAATCGACATAGCCTTTATCACTGCTTAGAACACTACGAAATATGTTACGTGCCTTATTCTGTGTAAGAAGCCACATCATCTCACAGAAGGATTTATTTCAAACACTCGACTGACGTTATGAATTGAGTTTGGAGTAAAAATACATTATTAAATGTGGTATTTTCACGTGCTTTCGAGCCATAGTTCTCTGAGAAGCTACGCAAACAGCTGTCATTATCGTGAACGATTTCTTCGATTTCATAATCGTACGATTTTATCGTCTGCGATTTCTTTGCGTAGCTTGTCAGAGAACTACGGCTATGTATAGTAAATGCTGCTCCATCTGAAAGCAGGTGATGGAGATTTACTACTAATCACAGAACTGGCTTTACTGACAAGACCCGCATGACAATCACATTTGATTAATCATGCAGCCCAACTGTGAAATATTATTGCAATTTAAAATAACTGTTTTCTATTTGAATATATTTTAAAATGTAATTTATTTCTGTGATCAAAGCTGAATTTTCAGCATCATTACTCCATCCTTCAGTGTCACATGATCCTTCAGAAATCATTCTAATATGCTGATTTGCTGCTCAGAAAAATGTCTTATTATTGATGCTGAAAACATTTGTGCTGCTTAATATTTTTCTATACATACAGTATGTCTACATATATAGACATATAGTTATAGGAAAAAGTTTCAGAAGGTTTTCACTGTTTACACAAATCTGTTTACTGCATTCTGACTAACCTGAAATAATTTTAAATGAAACTGAACCCTTATTTAAAAAAAAAAAGATATTTTACTGTGGTGTTATACAAGACTGCGTGTTACTGTGAGTCGTGAGAGAGAAAATAAAAATAGGCCAGCAGAAGAGAATGAGTCCTAGTTGCTGTATGAAAACGCTCTCGGATATCTGCCAACTGTTCTCTTAGGCATTCTGCACTTCTTTGAACGTATCGAATGCAAAAAGGCAGCTATTTTTCGCTGAGCACAGCTCCACATGCAGTATCAGCAGTTTAGAGACAAAAGCCAAACTCATTACATAACCTCTATGCTGACAGTGACAGACACCCAACTGTTAGCAATCTGCCACGGCACACAAAACTCTGCCATCTTGTGCCGCATTTACTCAATGAAGAAAATCAGGGCTTGTCTCTATTTAGCGGACTTCGTTTTTTGACCCGTGCGACCATTTGAAAGCAAATGCAAGTCTATTATTTAGCCAAATACTACTTAATGTTGCTGTATTTACTATTTGTTGTAGCACAGTGTCGAGTAGCATGACATATGCAATAAACATCCATTTTCAAAGAGTTCTGCATTTTCTGATAGCTGGAAACCTCAAAGTCAACCTCTAAGATGCCCTGCGGCATTTCCAGCTGTATTGGAGTATTTTTGCACCTTTATACTTAAGTTTGGTTACTATTACAAGCTGAGATATTATGTTGAGCTGGTCACACCTGCTCTCTGTGATTGTGTGTCCCTCTCCAGAGGGCTGCTTTGGTGTTGGCTCTGCTTGTGAGTAAATGAAAGCCTAACTCCCAATCTCCTTCCACGAGGCTTTTCTGCACAATGTGTGCAAAGCTTTTGCAGAAGGAGGGGTTTGCTTGAGGGTCTTCGTGGTCCTTGTACCTTGTTGGAGGCTGAACTGAGACCAGGCTTACAGGAAATTGAACAGGAATAATTTAATGGTGATTCAGAGACATGTTCTCGGATGCGTGGACATGCTGTGAGGGAATGCTTGCATTTCTGGTACCTGTACAGCTCTATTATGTACAACTTTCGAACATGAGTTGGTCAAATGCATGCCTTTAGTTCTGATCTCTATTATGTACTCTGTTAACTGTGAGACTATATTGGTACGTTTGACGACAACTTTCGAACATGAGTTGGTCAAATGCATGCCTTTAGTTCTGACAACAGTATCTGACTTTCTCGCACATCCATTGTTTTTGTTTTCACTTTCATATATAATGTTGTTTTTATTGGCATGTTCAATCTTCATCTTCAAGTAGTTCTTAAAATTAAGAGAACAGCTGTGAATGTTTCCACCTAGTGGACCCACCAGTTAGTGCAATCAATTTGACAAGAATCCTTATAAACAAGAGTGGCCAACTTAGGTCCTGGAGAGCTTTAGTGCTGCAGAGTTTTTCTCCAACCTTGAAAAAAACCCACCTGCATGTAGCTTTCTATTGACCCTTAGACCTTGATTAGCTTGTTCAGGTGTGTTTGTTTAGGGTTGGAGCAAAACTTAGGCCATGTCCACACGTACACGGGTATTTTTATAAACAGTTTTTCCTTCTTTCGTTTTAAAAAAATCTCCTTCCACATGAAAACGCATGCTGTGAAGCCCTGTCAAGAGCTATATAAAGCTATATATAATATAATTTCAACCGTAAAGCTATGTTGGCCAATCAGAAGCCTGAAAATGTTTCCAGTAGGCGGAGATAACAGCGCAGGCTCCGACGTCACAAGCCAAAAACTCTGGTTTTGCTGTCTACACGATAACACTGCAACCGGAGTTTTTGAAAATCTTCACCCTGACAGGCGTTTTCAAAACTGTTCGGTTCAGTGACCTGGTGCTGCGTTTGTGTGTGGACGGACGGCCTAACTGCGAAGAAAAAGCTGCGGTTTTAAAAATAACCGCGTTCGTGTGGACAGGGCCTTAGCCACCCCTGGTTAAAAAGATCTTTCACTCAAAATTTTGTCTTCATTTACCCACCATCATATCATTCCAAACTCTCTTCATCATACAAAATGCTTGTGTCATTTCAAGTCTGGGATACTCTACTCAACTTTTAAAATCTGAACAGATTTTAAAACATCAGACATCTTATATTTGAGGACTTGTTATAGAGGAAAAATTGGGCATCATATACTAAATGACTTTCAAGTTGTCATGACTCAAACTCAGACTCAAAATGAAAACAATATGTGTTCTAAACTTGGCTCCTTAGTCTGAAGCTAAAAAATTGGTGTCTGTGCCCATCATACAATCTGTCTACTTCGACTGCCCAAAGTATGCAGACTCTCTGACTTTTGGCAACTAATGACTGCAATTTCAGACAGCAAATCTAGACAAAAGTTGTGTTGTGTATTCCAAACTCTGGTATACAGTGTAATATTCAAATTGCAACCTTTCACACTACACTCTCAGATAAAAAGGCACAAAAGCTGTTACTGGGGCAGTGCTTTTTCGAATGTATATTTTTTACCTTTAAGGTACTAATATGTATGCTTTTGTACCTTTTTTCAGAGAGTGTACCTTTTGAAACATGCTTGAAATAGCTTGAAATATAATCCCATTGACTTTCATAATAAACGCAAAAACAGCTGAAATGTTCTTCGTATTCCTTTGTGTTATAGGTACTCTCAGAAAACAAAAAATGAGGGCAGTACCCTTTGGTGGTAATATGCATTAAGGGCTAAAAAACTAACAAAGTTTACCTTTTTGGTGTTTTTGCCTTTATTATGATAGGACAGTACTCAGACAGAAAGTGAAGTGGGAGAGAGATAGGGGGATGGGATTAGGAAAGGTCCACGAGCCGGGAATCTAACTCGGGATACCTGAAGCACAACAGCACTATATGATGGTGTGTTGCTCACAAGGCTATTAAGCACCATAAAGGTGTTCTTTTTTTGAAAGGGTGCCACCCTAGTGACAGATTTTGAACCATTTTTTCCCCTGAAAGTGTATATGTAGTTATTTACAGCCCTTTGTTGATATTTTGTATCATGACTTGCTCAAGCATATTACAAGCCCTGTAGACCAGTGGTGTCCAATCCTGCTTCTGGAGGGTCGCTATCCTGTTTATCGCCATTCCTAATTAAACACACCTGGACCAGCTAATCAAGGTCTTCAGGATTACTAGAAACTTTCAGGCAGGTGTGTTGGGACAGATTGGCGCTTAACTCTGTAGGACGTTGGTCCTCCAGGAGCAGGACCAGACAACCCTGCTGTAGAATTGAGCTGATTTTGTATCTTTAGCTAACCAAATACTCATGGAGAAGAGCACATTTTCTTTATAAAGATACACCACATTTATAGAAAGATTTTTCTGCTTTGTTCCTTGTAAGAGTGCTTTGACTCTTGCTTTTAAGAACGATTTTGCACTTTACGCCACAAAGGAAGCGGCATGTAATTGTGTCCTCTATTCTCTTGTCTTTTATGTGTTCTCATTCCTGGAATTGAATCATCAGAGTGGACAGAAGCGCTTAGTGCTTTCAGCCTGGACACGAATAAAACAATTAACCAGAGGTTCACAACCATCAGGGTCTGCTTTGTCTTCCTGTTTGCCATTTTGTCCTCTTGGGACACAAACAAGTAGGAGAAAGATCCAATTACCTCCTTCAAGAGGAGAGGCAATTCTCCTTAAGGCGATTGTCTCAGATCTGCCACATTAGGTTTTTTTTTTCATGGTTTGGGAATGTGAACAACCATAATATTATTAAGGGGCTCCGAGCTTCTGCCTCAGAGCGTTTCTGTTCGGGTCTCCGTGTTTTTATTTGCAATAGTCGTTTTGCGGATTGATCCTAGAAGGTCAACTCCAAATGATGCTTCCTGGTACCTCCTGTCTGTCTGTGTATCCGACAGGAAGAGCTAACAAGACAGCGTTGGCGTAATTCAGTTATGGATTCGGCTATGTCAGAATAATACCATTTTTCATATGTGTGTGGCTGGCCACAATTGTTTAGGATCGGTTCGAAAGAGTGAGGAAGTAGAAATTAAGTAATGAAATGAAAGATTTGTGTAGTTTCTCAGGGGATGAGCTAGTCATGGACGAGCAAATCTTTTAATGTGCTCTCACATTAGTACTCATTTCAAGAAATAGCGGGAGTCTGAAAAGCGCTGTTGAGAGGCGAAGAAAATGTGTGTGTGTATATGGAGAGAAGGAAATCTTGCAGAGAGAGAGAGATTAAACCAGTTTATCTCTGACTTTTTCTGCATCTGGAGATAGTAGTCATGGTTATTATGGGGATTGGGACTGTCCCAGAGACATTGAGCAGAATAGCTGCACTTCAACAACCTCTAAATGTCTTCTCCTTTTCCCTTAGAGAAGCTGCAATGTGTCTATTACTCATACAGTGATGTGGCTGTTACTAAACCAAAAGCTTATTTTTATAAAGCAGTGGTTTTGCATTTAGAGGCGAGCCAACACGGTTCCAAAATAGTTTTTGTGTACACAACGACATACAATTAAACTTCTACAAAGAATTATGAGTTTGTGTCAAAATCTGTAGGGTTTGAATGGACTGTGTGTGTGTGTTGATCAATACCAGTAATATGAAACATTAAATTTTCATTG
Source organism: Sinocyclocheilus grahami (assembly GCF_001515645.1). NCBI lineage: Eukaryota > Metazoa > Chordata > Actinopteri > Cypriniformes > Cyprinidae > Sinocyclocheilus > Sinocyclocheilus grahami. Next base: position 1,332,785 of record NW_015505482.1, on the reverse strand, counting down.
ATTTGCTTGAGACTATTGATTTTGAATTGATATGGGGTTTCACACTACACTGTGCATGCGAGGTCACTTATAATGAAGTATGGATTAACACAATGATGTTTTAAAACTATGCCATATCCATTGTACAGATATCAGATGTCATCGCACCTAGTGCGTTTCAAATGACGCAAATGTACAGCGCTAAATCCAGATTATTATAGGCTTTATTTGAGTGCTGTCTCAATCCCATCATACAAGTTATTGATTACTCCCTACTTGCACTCTGTAAACAAAGTATTTTCGCTTTTGCAACGAAACACAGAGCGTTAAGTTACATAAAGTTAACAAAGTTATGCCTTCTTTCTTTGCGTGAACATTTGGGCGGTGTTATGCAAATCTTCCAACATAGTGACGTAGACATGTGGGGACATGTTTTAACGAGGCATTTTAGGGGGGTGTGGACCAGTCTTAACTTTTATAAAGAATATCTCTTTGGGTTTGAGACTTTAGTCTTTGCAACTTTAGGGATCTTATCTATTCACGAACAGCTTGTAACACTCCAAAGAGAAAGGAAAACTTGAAATCGCATCACATGACCCCTTTAATTTCTCCACGTCAGTGCCTTCAGTGCTGGTCATTTGAGGTCTCTCTGAGGTACTGTGGATGCCAGCTCAAGTTTATAAGTTCAGGAGACATCAGGAGACCAGTGGAATCAGGTGTGTTAGATAAGGGAGACATACAAAAGGTGCAGGGCAGGGGGCCTCCAGTACAGGTTTGGGAACCACTGATCTAAACCAAGGCAGTTGCTGGCTTTTGGAACATTGTAGCTGTTTTCTTACTGGTTTAAGTTATTTTCACCATGTAAAAAACAATCAAGCTGCATTTTGCTTTCATGTAGTCAAAAAGCATGGAGGAAAATATGTGGCTTGCTTTTTATGTTTTTCTCAAATGAAAACAGACACATTTTTTGAGGAAATAAATGCCATTACACTCAAACCTAATCAAATATGCCTTTTTTGTCTTTCACTTTAATGCAACACAGAATATGTACACTTCCATTCAAATGTTTGTGTTTGGTAAAATATTTTAATGTTTTTGTAAAAAGTATCTTATGCTCACCAAGGCTGCATTTATTTAATCAAAAATACAGTAAAAACTGTAATATCGTAAGATATTATTACAATTTAATATAACCGTTTTCTATTTTAATGTTTTAAAATAATTTAATAATTTTTTCTTTATTTAATTTTCAGCATCATTACTCCAGTCTTCAGTGTCACATGATCCTTTAGAAATCATTCTAATATGCTGATTTGCTGCACAAGAAACGCTTATTATTATTATTATCAATGTTGAAAAGAGTTTACTTATAGCATATTATTTCTGTGGAAATTTATATTTCTTCAGGATTCTTGGATGTATAGAAAGTCCAAAAGAACAGCATTTATATGAAATAGAACAAAACTTTGTAACATTATAAATGTCTTTACTATCGCTTTTGATCAATTTAATGCACCCTGGCTAAATCATTTTTCTTTAAAAAAAATTGTTTGAGTTATATTCTGATTAAATTTTTATAGTTGTCTCATATAAATCTTATACTGTAACACTGAAATGACGCTCATCATCTTTAAAATGCACGTCAGTTTGCATAATATCTTAGTCTGTTTATTATAAACAAGACAAGCCCAGTGAGAGGGCCTGTTTTATAGCGGCCAAGAACAGCCTGCCCGTGCCAGAGCCACCCTTCCCCGCTCCCGTTTCAAGCTGTTTGCAGGATGCAGGATCTGGAGGTATTCCCTCAGCACTCACACCAGCTCCAGAGCTGAAACACTACACCACACTGAAGAGGTCAGACATAGACAAGAGTGACTGGGGAAACACTTACGAAAATGTTTTACTAAGCAAGATGAGGGAGTGTTGTTTTTAGGTTACTACCGTTGGGCTTCTGATTCTTACTAGTGATATAGCAGAATGCTTATGTAATAATTTTTGATTCTCCACAGCAGTTTTAGTAGGTTATGAGTCACACGGGCCTCTGGCTATGGCCGCATTAAACTGCAAATACAGTGACGCAATTAAAATTTATTAGATTAGAGATCTGTAACTACGACTCTCATGAAATGTATTTAATTGCCTCCTGGTTTGAACAAAAACATCTAGAGCAGAAAATTCTCCTTGCTTATTTTGAATTTCAACCATTCCAACGACAGTATCTGCTTAAATATGGAGGGCATTCCCTGTGAATCCTTTAATGTAAGCTTTCATTTGTACGTTCTTGGATCTCTGATGTTGGTAATGGTCACATGATAATTAATTAAACAGATAAAATATAAGATCATATAAATGATCAGTTTTAGTATTTTATTTTTTATTTTATGCTTTAAATAACTTGTTTAAACATGGGCCTGTATGTTTTTATGGCTGGTTGTTATATTTTTGTTTAAACTGTAATTTTTAAAATGAATATATTAATATATATATATATATATATATATTACATATTACATATTAACAATGGCAACTTTGTAATACTTTTAATTAATGTTTGAAAATATTATTTATAATCCTTCATACATTGTTAGATCCACATTGCTGTGCATACATCATTTAAACGGCTTGACTGAAAAACCTGGAAACCCTGCTGGCTGTTGTGTGATGGCAATTTAACCTCTTACACAAACTCATATGTTTATCATGAGGTTGCATATTCAATACCTGTTTTATTTTAAGTCCAAAATGGATGGTGCACATTTTTTGTTTTCAGATATTTTTAGTTACTTTGAAGTAAATATTGCATTTCAAAAATGCAGTAATTGAATGCAGTACAATCATGCTAAAAGCAACTTAATATGGTCACTGTTTTTTGCAACTGGTGTTGGGTTGTAGCTGGTCCAAGCTTGATTAGGTGTTAACCATCAACGTGGACCTGATTGACCTAGAATATTTTTGTCATGCATGGGCTCTGCTTGAAAACACAGGTCATACCACCCTTAAGGTAGACGTATTAGGTTTGAAACATGGTGGCTTGTGGTTGAAGATTATATGTACCAGTTCTAACCAGCTTGATCAAATGTTCTACCAGCTCAACCACATCTCCACCATCTGGTAGACCAGCTGGTCCATTTAATATCTGACCAAATGACAAACAACCATATGGCATTATGAGCCACCTATAAGCCAGGTTTTACAGAGTATGTAAAGTATTTTCTCTGTACAGAGAAAATATGTCTAGAAAGAAAAACTACTAAATCCAACTAAATTCTAAACCATAAGAACTATCGGTGCCGATTAATTGGTAAAACCAATATATCAGTTCATCTCTAATTGGTCGACTTAATACACAGCTCCGTCTTATTGGTCAATTACGGCATTCTTTAGTCGGATATGTTTGTATAATCACTGCATGAAAAGCCAGATTTTCGTCCCTGTCGATGCCTGATGACTTCTCAAATCACCGACAATTATCATATTATATTATAGACACTAACCTGTCTAAGCTGGCCACTGTCCCAGACAACCGATTTTCTGCATAGCTTGTATTAAAGGGTTAGTTCACCCAAAAATGAAAATTAGCCCACAAATTACTCACCCTCAAGTCATCCTAGGTGTATATGACTTTCTTCTTTCAGACGAATCCAGTCGGAGTTATATTAAAAATTGTCTTTGATCTTTCAAGCTGATTAATGCCACTCAGCGGGTGTTGCATGCATCAGTCCAAAATAAGTTAAATAAAAAACGCCCATCCATTAAAAAAAAGTGTCTCACACGGCTCCGGTGGGTGAACAAAGGCCTCCTGTAGCGAATCGATGTGTTTTTATAAGAAAAATATCCATATTCAAAACGTAATCATCACTGTAATGTAGCTTGCGCCAACAGTCCTACACGGAAGCAGCTCCGGGCGGATGAAGTATGAGGTCAGCTTTGCGCATGGGCGCATGCTTTTTGTCTATGGATGGGCGCTTTTTATTTAACTTATTTTGGACTGATGCATGCACCACTCGCTGGGTGGCATTAAACAGCTTGAAAGATCAAAGACAATTTTTAATATAACTCCAACTGGATTCGTCTGAAAGAAGAAAGTCATATATACCTAGGATGACTTGAGGGTGAGTAATCTGTGGGCTAATTTTCATTTTTGGGTGAACTAACCCTTTAAGTGTAATAATGTACAGTTTATTTAGCCATAATGACCAGCTGACTTTACATTATCCCTTACATATCAGTCAACCACTATACTCCTGCCATCTCTTTAAGGTTTTCCTCTTTGTCTTTCATTCTCTCTGCTGCAACATATTGCGAGCAGCAGAACCTCTGCAGCCCTTCTCTTTAAAAATTCAGGCAACCGCTCCATTTTCCCTCTTCTGCCCAGAGAGCTGTATTGTATTGTATTCAATATTGAATTTTACCATCAAACAGCGCGCATTTCAGCAAAAACAACAGAGTATTTTGAGGTCACAGAGTTTGATGGGGACAGCAGAGGAAGTGTTTCATATTGACCTGTGCTGATTACCCCACAGCGTGAGAGACGGAGACACGAGAACGAATTAAAAAGGGATGTATGCAGAGCTGTGTGAGCAGCATCTCCAATCAGGCAGCTTAGGAAGAGGATGGAATGGGAAGGGTGGGGGAAGGAAAAATGGAGAGAGAGGGAATGTGTGTGTGTGTGTATTTGGAGGGGGGATTTCTCTGAGGGAGAGAAAAAGTGGTGGAGAGAGCGCACAGAAGGAGGGGAGGGGTGTATGTGTGTGTTCACTGAAGTGTGTCTGTGTGTGTGGTGCTGCAGTAACGAGTGGAGAGGGGGGATGACTGCAGTTTCTCGGGCTGATGGAAGAGCGCAAGCAGGAGACGTTCGCACGCCACTGAAACGTTAACCCCTAAGTGCCTCGCTGGTGTATGGGCCAGACGCTCATTGAGGATTAGGACCGAGCAGATCACTGCAGTCAGGTGTGTAGCCTTTCAACATGTTTTTTTTTCTCAAAGGTGCTGCAAAATTGGGAGGGGGGATCCGGATATGAGAAGGTGGGATATGCCGCGCTGGATGCTGGAAAGATTGTCCAGGGCACTAGATGCTTATGACTTAATCTTGCAGCGGAGAGGGAAGCCCATTCGAGAGTGGCCTCGCTGATTACTAGAGTAGGCTACTGCAGTGTGATTCATATGCTTGTCAGTCTTGGATAACTCTTGTTTGTGTTGAGTCTGAAGAAAACTGGTCTCTAAAGTGATGTTAAACTGATCCGGAATTGCTGCAGTGTCCAGAGCTCAAAGCGTTTGTCCCAGTTGGCTTATATGGGTTAGTTTAGTTCAATTTGCATTGCTTGCTGATCTCAGGTCAGCTTTCTGTTACACCTCACAGAGGTTGGAGTCAGGGACCCGTCACGGGAAGCTGGTCCCGGAACGGTGCACAAGGGCAAAGTGAGCCGCGAGCTGTCGGCAGGCGGGTGGGTGTTTACTCCGTCCGTGGGTGCCGGTCGCTTCCTAGAGAGTTTCCAGAGGTCGGTCCCGATGACAGCTGCCACGTTTCCCCTGGAGAGGCAAAGGGAACGACACCCTCCTCCCCATCGCCAAACAGCGGCAAGACAATATGCTGCAGCTCGCTGGTACAGCTGCCGTTAGAGCGGATCACAGGGAGAGACCACAGACAATGGAGTGCATTAAAAGAGCTCTGCAGTACAGCAAAGAGAGGAGGAAACTGGATACCTGCTGTCCGCTTTCATTCAAAGCACTTTGTCGTTGATTTCCACCTTGTGTTGAACACTTGATATTCAATACTGTTCCCATGAATACATCAACATACTCTTTAGATATTGAGATGTTTCCATTATGGACATGTATAACAGTTCACCAATTGTTTTCCATTAAATACTCTCAGATAGATCTGGTTTGGTGTTTCCTGTCACAGTGGTTGTTGTAAATGTGTTGTGTTTCTGCTAGAGGCTTGAATTAGTGCTTATATTGGACTTTAGAAGTGTCAATTCGACACACTGGAATGAAAAGGGAACTTCCTTAGATGCTGGGCAGCTCTCGCTCTCTTTCTCTGGCAAGGTTTTTTCTCGCTCTCTTGGGATTCTCCTGCAGAGGACTGGGGATCACAAGGAAGGGACGTTCTCAAGGACAAATGCTGTGTCATCAAGGCTTTAGATTTGAACCAGAGTACAGTACAGTGTGACATTGAGCTCAGATTTATATTTTAAATTTGGGGGAAATTGTAAAATGCGGTAACAATATTTGTGCTTTATTTAGTCTGATCTCTGGTTTCAGATGTTAAAACTGTTGGGTTGTTTTTGCTCTTTTCAGAATGTTTTTGTTGAGTGTTAATGTTCATATGTGTTTGAGACATGTAATATAAAGGATTGGGGTTTTAACACCTTACCCACCACCTAAGATACCTACATGACCAATTACCATGTTTCTGATGGAGCAAGACAAACTAGAGGAACATTAGACTTTGTTTCACTTATACTATAGATGTTTCTCTCAAAATTTCGTAGGAGCAGTAAGATGGAATGAAATTACATATTTATTGATGTTCAGTTCGAATTGATATATAGCCTACATGTAATGTGAACAGACTACCTCAGAAAATCTGGTCTTTGATGAATTTGAAGATATATATTTGAGTTCATTCAGTCTAATTTGTGATTTCTTTTTCTTAAATTGCATTTAAAGTGTTTTTTGAATTAGAGAAAAAGTCACATCACAAATTATTATTATTACATTTTTTTGGATATAAAAAGATCAACACAGGCTCACTGGAAAAGTAATATCTCCCCCTTCATCTATATTTCATGGTATCTGTCAGCAGCCGAGTTATTCTTAACTAATGTATTTAAAGTAACTTGTTTCATAATTTAGAATAAATAATTATGGTGAAAATAGCATCTGCCCAGTAAGCAGCCAACCAATAATAAATCTGAGAGAAACCATAAAACAGCTATTGTCGTTTATCATCATGGACACTCGTTCCCATCTGGTCTCGCATCACAGTTTTGCGTTATGAATTACACTCGATAAGACACAAGTGATGGTCAGTACTACAATGGATCATAGCTTTTTATTGGCAGGAGAACATTATTTAAAGCATGTCCCATAGGATTATGTTAGAGAGGTCAATATAGACAGAGAAAAGTACAATATCATTGTGGAATTCCCTTCTTTATTAGGAGAATGTCTCTTTCTTTCAGGATATAGCTCATTAGTTTGGAAACCATCACTGTTAATAGTTCACTAAAAAATGAAAACCCTGTCGTCATACTTGCCCTCATTCACTCAAGCCCTGCAAGACTCTAAATCTGTAGATCATAAAAAGAGATTTTTAGCAGAATGTCCAGGCTGCTCTTTCCCTTAGATGGTGACCAGATGTTGTGCAGCGGCATAAAGGACAAAAAGTACTATAAAAGTAAAATAAGGCAGTCATGCACTATTACAAGTCTTCAGAAGCCATATAATAGGTTTACATGAAGAACAAACCATTATTCATTGACCATCTTGACATTTATTAGACCAGCTGAAAAGACCATCAAATGTTGTACTTTGCATGATGGCATCCCCATTGGCTTTTATTCTACCGACAAAAGCAGCTGAAGATTCTTCAAATTATGTCATTTGTGTTTTACGGAAGTAAAAAAAATCAATTTGCCATGACATAAGAGTGAGTAAATGATGACAGAATATTTATTGATTTAATCAGCTTCAAGTCAATGTTTACATTTGGGAAACTCTTTATCCAAAGCATTTTTTGTGTACACATGTTACCTGGGAATCAAACCCATGACCTTGCTGTTGGTAAAACCATACTCCACTACTAATTAGACCAGCACCAAACCAGAATAATCCAGCATCAGGTCATACTCAGAAGTGGTACCTCAGATGTGGCCAAATCTGCATGAAGGACATCCATCCACGACAAGAGGAAGCCAGTGTAAAACTGACATGTAGCTCTGAAAAGAGGGTGTGGTTGTGAGCCTGTTCGTCATGGTGCAGTGAAGACTTATTACCCTCTGTAAAAACAGCTGCTTAATTGAAGAGCCATAGGGGCGACAATAAACCAAAAGATACGATTCGTAATTAATGAGGAAGAGCAGCTTTACCCCGAGGATAAAGCTCTGAGGCTAAAACAAGCCTGTGAAACATGTTTAAAGAGTCTACCCAGGGTGATTTGTGAAGATGTTTGTTGTACAACGGTGTTACAGATTTGTTTCAGTTTAAGTCATACGCTGATTTAAGATCATTATTTGTGCCATTTCAGTTGTAATCTACAAATCTGAGAGATGATTTAGTATATGTGATGTGAGCAGCTGCTCAAGAGTCTTTGAATAGTTTCCACCCTCGCATTTGTTTGTGTGTTTATATGCAGAGGAAAGCACACTCATGCATTGTGATACTCTCCACAATGGCGGCATGCCACAGCAGACGGGATGAGGAGGAGAAGAATTGTTGAATAATGCGGTTATTTTGGTTTTCTTTGCATACAAAAAGTATTCTCATAGGTTCGTAAAATTACAGTTGAGCCACTGATGTCACATGGACTATTTTACCGATGTCCTTGCTACGTTTCTGGGCCTGGGAACATTTCAGTTGTGTTGCTGTTTAAGCAGGGTCAGAAAGCTCTCGGATTTCATCAAAAATATCTTAAGTTGTGTTCCGAAGATGAACGAAGGTCTTACGGGTTTGGAGCGACACGAGGGCGAGTAATTAATGACAGAATTTTCATTTTTGGGTGAACTCCCTTTAAACCAAATGAAAATGAGAAATGTTGCTTTTATTTTATTTTA
>NW_015505482.1:1319077-1323847 GCF_001515645.1 Sinocyclocheilus grahami | reverse complement strand
GAGCTGTGGACACTGATGACTTGCCTGAGGTAAATGAAATGCTATGTAACTTTCTATTTTTTTTTACCTTTTTCTGTGCTTGAAACACTGATTGAGCGATTACATGAGGCATGAGATGTTCATTCATGTTTATTTCGTATTAAAACTATTAGTAAAGAGGAAGGGATGATCGTGCTCCGCGCTGCCGTTTGAACTGAGGTGTTTATACAGCGATCTGTTGCTCCACATCAAAGAGCGTTGAAACGGCATTTATTGCTTGAATTTCCTTTCAAAAAATGGACGTAATTTGAAAGATGAGACTTTGTTTTTTATCAAAAGTAACAATATATAAAACGGGAAGTTTCCAATGAAGTTCCACTCGTTTAAGACAATGCTGTATTTGTTCGGTACACATGTGTACTGAGCTGAAAGACCCGTACCGATAATCTTCGGTATGAATACGTGTACCGTTACACCCCTAGTACATAATGTACTCATCAGTGTTGTTGTAGTAAAATTTAAATACTATTATAGTTTTTTAAATAATTTTTATAATGTACTCGTATAGTTTTTTAATTTTCGTTTTAATTTTTATCTTTTCTGTTTTCTTTTTAATTCTAGTAAAATTTTTGGTAATTCTGTTGTGTGTTTTTGTCCGGTTTGTTTGTTTGTTTATGCATGTTATGCATGCGCGCGCTCTCCTCTGCATGTAAACAACGCATGTTCTATGTAAGCAGCACCATGCGCATGCGTTGTTTATATGCAGAGGAAAGCACACTCATGCATTGTAATACTCTCCACAATGGCGGCATGCCACAGCAGACGGGATGAGGAGGAGAAGAATTGTTGAATAATGCGGTTATTTTGGTTTTCTTTGCGTACAAAAAGTATTCTCATAGGTTCGTAAAATTACAGTTGAGCCACTGATGTCACATGGACTATTTTACCGATGTCCTTGCTATGTTTCTGGGCCTGGGAACATTTCAGTTGTGTTGCTGTTTAAGCAGGGTCAGAAAGCTCTCGGATTTCATCAAAAATATCTTAAGTTGTGTTCCGAAGATGAACGAAGGTCTTACGGGTTTGGAGCGACACGAGGGCGAGTAATTAATGACAGAATTTTCATTTTTGGGTGAACTCCCTTTAAACCAAATGAAAATGAGAAATGTTGCTTTTATTTTATTTTATTTTTAAGTTTATTTTATGGTTTTATATATATATATATATATGCTACACACACACTAGATTTCTCCAGACATAAATGGCACTTTTAAATAACAAATATTTAATGAGACATGCTAATTAAATTGCTGTAACTTGGGGGCTTTTCCCAACAAATCTGATATATGTGACTAATTGCAAATAATTCAGTTAAATAATCTGCATATCATGTAATTAATTCAATTAAAGTCTGTAATCGTTTGACAGTCATAACGGATACTCTTAAACACTGATCAGCAGTAACAGGCAAACATCTACAGATGACAACATGGTGTCTATGTAGCCGCCCTTGGTGGAAAACAGGGAGTGTGCAGTCAGTCTGCGTGTGTGGTGTCCTGTCTGTCTCGTACGTGTTCACTGTCTCAGACGGCCTGTTTTTTACAGCAGAACTTTGTGTTCCTGTAATATATGGTGTGCTGCAGGATCTGGATAGTAAGCTCCTCTGTGTCTTTGGGGCTTACAGTTTAGATTCTTCTCATTCTTCCTTTTTTCATGCAGCATTTGACGGTAATGGTACATAATGGTTATATTTTCCATTCATTTCTTCATTTGTTTGTCGTTTATAGATATTTGTTCCTGAAATTGACGTGAGCTGATTGAGCAGCAGGATTTTGCTTGCTGTTTGTAACTGTGACTGCAGAAATATTGTCTGCACTCACAGCTACACTGAAAAAAAAAATCGGTTTTGTAATCAGTACGTTTGTCTTGTTCTCTAGGAAGAATATGTAAATATCACTAAAACAAAATACATTTTTTTGAAATAAAATTGCATGAGCAATTAAGATCTGTTTATAGAATCTAACACTTTTCTGTTTAATACTTTAATTTTTTAAACATACAGCTCGCGAATATCGAAAGATATTTAAGTAGTAGTATTTTCTTAAAACTAGCTTTATTCTTCTAGACTCTTCTGTAAATGTATCATGTTTTAAGGATGTTTAGATGGGACACGCACGCACAGTACGTGTAAAGCGACATCTAAGTGACAAAAGTAACTAAACACAAATATGCCAACTCGGTTTTTTTTTCCAGTTTGTGATTGGTTATGGTGTCATGTCTGCTAATTTGTCAGACAGCAATTTGTGTCGAAACGTAGATGGTAATAATCAGTCACTGATAGCATGACAACCGTGCGCTGGGAGTACTTGACTTCTTCTGTCTGTAAGAACTGATGAACAAAAAGCCCGTATCTAGTTTAAATATTCTTACTGGAAATCATGACAAAAATACAGATACCTGTAAAAAAAAAAATCCTTTAAAAATGTTGGTCTCAGTGAGTAGTATCAATAAGCACTGTGCTCGGAAAACTAAAAGCCTTTATAGATTAGTGAGAAAAACATTTAAGGTGTGATGGTGTTACTGTGTACAATGGTATTCTGAGTAGTTAATGAGCAAATAATTGGTTTGCATCAGAGTTCAGTCCAAAAACTAAGCTTCTCTTTATACTACGCATACTGCTCACAGGGTACTGACTTATATTCAATGAATAATTAACATTCAACACTGCCTGTCATTCTCAGTACATAATTGCTGGTGTTCGCCAAGGCAAGCATCACTATAACTATTACTCATACATGCGGTCATTGATTTAAAGTCTATGTAATAAAGCAATAAGCCCCAAGAAGCCATGGTCCGCTTTGCGTCGTGCCTAACAATGCCCCTTAGCTGTTATAAATTCACTGTAAACCACGGCTTCACGGGGCTTATTGCTTTTATAAAAAGGTTATTCCATATACGTAGTAAGGTTTCACAAAATAAAACATCAAATAAAGTGTAATGATATTAATAAAAACAGTATTCTTCCACCAAACAATGTAGTTCCTCAGAAACAGTTGTGGTTGCAACAAAGTGGTTGCCGAACAACACACAAAGTAAACAAAGGTGTGTGTTTGTAGAGTAATTTACAACAGCTTCTAACGCGGCACAACCAGTCAGAATCAAGGACCGTAACTCTCCGTTTTATAAACTGTATTAAACTCAAGTGATTTGATATGTCAAATCATTCCGCCTGTTGAAGAGAGGTGTTTTCTTTTTCATTGACTTCCATTGTGAAAAAATAAGTACACTTTAGCATACTTTTAAAAAGACTACTTGTTACAAAAATTATATACTTCAAGTAAGCAATAAGGTATGAGAGCTGTAAGGTCTATATTGTGAACAAGTCATGGCTGAAAAGCGTTAGGCATGACGTGAAAAATACAAAATTCAATTCAATTTACATGCATTATAGTTTATATATTTTATATGTAATTATTATTAAATTTACATTTTAATAATTACTACTATTGTCTTTGAAATATGGTTAAAGTGTACTGCTGAATATACAGTCTAGATTTTTTTTGTAAACTAAAATATTATTTAATGTCGTTACTATTGACACTTGTATGTAATGTATTTAAATATATACATTTGTAATGATGAGGTTTGGTACATTAATGTATTAACTTTAAATATAATACTGAATAACACACTACAGTTAAAATTATAATCAAGCACTAATGTATGCACTTTAGTATGTTCAGTCAACACACCAAAATAAGTGTACTGCTTTAAAGCACAACAAAAGATTATTAAAACAATGACTTTTAATGTACTTGAAAATAAATATTTAATCTGACACTATTACAAAGCATGTTTTAAAAATTTACTCAAGTGTGTTAAGAAACAGTCAAACTCTTTTATATTAAGTGGCTTTTTATTTTCATTAATAATATGTTATGTGCAAGTACAAATACTTAAGATTTAAACTTTTACGCTACAAATGCACATTCAGTACAATTAAGCACTTCTTTTTTCACATTGAAGGAGTAACATGAATCATACGTGGAGACCACACTGCAAAAAATGCTTTTCTAGCTTAGATCTTTTGTCTTGTTTTCTGTTTGAAACAAGATTATTTTTCTTACCCCATTGGCAGATTATTTTGCTTGTTTCAAGCAAAAACTCACTTGAATTCGACTTGTTTTTTTTTTAAACAAGACAATAATTTTTACTTGTATAGAAAATCCTTCTTGATTTAAGAATTTTTAGATATTTTGGCTGGAAACAAGACAAAAGATCTAAGCTAGAAAAGCATTTTTTGCAGTGCAGACTGTCTTTAAGACGGACTCTTTTGTAATTATGTAGCCACCTAGAAACCAGAGCATTGTAGCAACACTCGAGCAGCTGCATGAAAAAAGTCTTACAGTGGACACAACCTGAGATTAACTGAATCACTGTCAGCACTTCACATCCCAAACACTCTTCTGCACAGAATCATGATATTTAATGATTTCACACAATCAAACATGACATTATGAACCTTGATTGTATCTGTCCTATTGGCAACCCAGAATGCAATCGTTTGAGTGATTTATTATGAGTTGAACAAAGGTTGAAGTCGGTCAGCCGGAGTCTGGCTTGTGACGCTCGTTAGTGTAATTAAAACAATTTAATTAGGACGAGAGACTGCTCTTTGGGCGAGAGGAGGCGGATGGTGCGGCAGAGTCTGGGAAGAGCCACAGGTCAGACGGGCGCTGATTCCACTGCTCTGAATCACACACACACACACACACACACACACACACACACACA
>NW_015505482.1:1287387-1319067 GCF_001515645.1 Sinocyclocheilus grahami | reverse complement strand
ACACACACACACACAGACACACACACACACACACAGACAGACAGACAGACAGCCACACAGCAGCACAATCTTCATCCTCATTCAAGATCTCTGCACCTCGTAATCCTGCGCGTGATGCAAGAACTGTGCAACTGTGATAAATGTTCTGGAAGAGGTTTTTAGTCGTCATATGAAAATGAGAAATAAGAGTGTCTCTTGTCTTCAGAGTAGGATTTTAAATTTAGGATTATTACGATTGCAAATCCACTCATGTTATAGTCATATTCATACTCATATTTTTTTCATGTATCCCAGTCTGACATCATAACACAGGGTTTATAAAAGTGTTTATGCATATATTATATTATATTATATTATATTATATTATATTATATTATATTATATTATATTATATTATATTATATTATAATCTGTAAAGGGGCCCCTTAAGATTGGGTCCCTGCCATATATTATATTTTATAATATAATATGCAGTATAAATTATATATAAATTATTTAATATTACATTATAATATAATAAAGGGCAGGGTGCTGATTTGGCAACCTTATGTAGGGCCCCCTTCGCATGTTTTATAATATAATATAATATAATAATTTACTGTATTGCAATATAATATATTTATATAATTTTAAATAATTAATAAATAGTTTATACTGTTTATTTATATTATATTACATTGCATTACATTACAATACATAACATTATATTAGAGGGGACTGAATTGGTCAAAACAGCATAATGGTGCTGTTATGGTGTTAGCATTTTGCTAACTTCTGCCATTTTGCTAACTTGAACCAAACCCTCACTCTGTCCAAAACCCTGCCCTCCAAAGTCATGTAAGCAAACCCCAACAAAATGAATTACAGACAGAGAGTTTCATCTGCAATTCCGCTTTAGAAAATGCTGTCGTCATTTCAGCCAAAGTCGTCCCTCTCTTGGACAGCAATAAAAAGGCTATATTCGTGGCTGGTTCTCAGTCAAGCATTACGTGCTGACCCAACCATTCCAGCGGATTTATCCCGCTGAGCTGCAGCGTCACCGGTCAGTGTCTTCGATTTCTCACCTCAGCGAGTCCGTACGCTCGTTACAGAAGCAGCACCTCGAATTAATCCCGCCATAAAGCAGAAAAGTGCTGTGAGATAATGTACGACCCCACCATAACCGTATTAATGTGCTCAGTTGTGTTGTAGCGGAGGGCCTGAGATGGGGTGAGCGTATTTGTGTCGTTTTCTCACATCTGGGATAAAGTGCTGGCAAACAGCTGTGTAAAGGGAATTGGAGGCTGTAGTTGTGAAGGCTAGTGGTTGTCTGGCTGTGACGTTTTACATTATCTGTCATCTGAGGACTTGTTGAACAGCTGCAGTTTGTCAGCGATACACACCCAAGGTTGTGAGCTAGAATAGGCTGAGGTAGCAGCTTCAGAGTTATCAGGTACAAACAATTAAATAACTCATGATGTTATAATGTTATTAAATCAGCATAAGTAATAATATTTCAGCCCTGTAATAATATTTTCTGGGGGAAAAAAACTACAATAGCACACAAATACACATACAACATTCTGCAAAGACGTTATTAAAAGTAACAAATGTATCTTATTTTACTGGAAAATGAAAGAACATTTGAACAAACTTGGATAATTACATTAACCTTTTAAACAACTGGGAAGTTGAGGGAAGTAAAAAAATCATCTGTCAATTTCAGTGAGTGAAGAACAAATGTACACTCATGTGGGTTATCTATGTTACCGTCTTTGACAGACAGCATGATTGAAGCCACTCAGGCTGCCGTTTTCTCCTCCTCTGAAAGAGATGATGTAGTCAAAACATCTAGTAGTGCAGGCTGCTCGTAAATACCATTGTGTATTGTGCATGTTATTTTTTGACAGACATCGATATTGTGATATTCAAATGATGTGGGTTTGAAAACAGATGGATCATAAGGTAATAAATATGTATTTCTTAGCCGGCAATTAGTGAAGTGATTGATGCCTGTGAGTGTGTAATGTCAATGTTTTTAGTTCTAATTTTAATATTCCAACTGACAGCCAGCTTAAGTATTTGACGGACATGATAACATGCATAAGGGCTGAACAATGTTTGATTGGTGGTGTATAATAAAATGAGAATTTAAGCTTTTTGCATAACTAACTATACTTATTTTATGGAATTAAGTTTATGTCATGCTTAAATAAATTACATGCCCCTCAAAAACTGACATGTTTGCATGCTGCAAATCCGTAGACTTTCGGAAATCAAGGTCTTTTTTCTCTTAGGCAAAAAGTTGTTTTTATTGTCTCTTATGACAAAATCTATAAATTAAACCCTTGAAAATGCAGATCCTGTTAAAAATTGTTTTTGAAAAATCACATAAAACTATATACATATATATATATATAAAGAGAGAGAGCATAATATAAAGCATTAATTAATTGTTTTGAAGGAGCAGGACACTTAATTTGCTAAGTGTTGTAATGAATGTAATCAATCTTTGATGGGTGCTATTCTGAATACAGATGAAGTGTAATGCTGGATGAGAAGTTGATAATGATGACACTTTTTTCATTTTTGATGAGAAGCTATCTTTTTCCTGGTAACTGATCCTGTCAGTATGTGAAGATTGAGCTTGGCTAATATTTAATGATGCCACACTGGCACTGATACAAGCATTATTATTCAAACATAATTGCATTGAAGATGCAATTAAAATGGCTGTAACACTGACTTGTTTTGGATGTACTAGAATCAAATCAATGTCTAATACAAGACACATTGACAGATTGATTACATTTATTTAAAAACCACAAAACAATGCTTCTTGTTAATATTATTTTGTTGTTTCGAGCAATATTGTGCACCATGCACTAACAGTGAGCTGTGAATCTGTAGAGACCACCCACTCTCTCCAGATAGCTAGTTTCTGTTCAGCCAAACGTTTGGCAGGACATACAGCTTTTGTGTTTTGTGTTGCTTGCTGTCACGAATAAGTTTACCTCAGTTTGAATAAGACCATTTACATAGTAGAGGACATATAATGATCGTTTGATTTATTTGCACTAGTTATATCATGATTAATTTGAATTAGTTACTTAGTTTTTATTTACTTGTGCATTTGTTGTTTACAACAATGTTGCAAAAATTCAAAAGTTGTCTTTTACCTCAAGAATAAAAAAGAAAATATTTTGCATGAAAAAAAATTCATATTTAGCACTATAAACATTTTTGAGGACTGTGGCATTCACAAAATATTTTTTCAATTAAACACATCTGGATAAATTGCTAAGAATTAATTTATCATATTTCCAGATGTTGTTTTGTGATTTATTTATATATATATATATATATATATATATATATATAGTATACTGTCATTTCATGATTTTTCACACAATTTGCAAAAGCTGTACAACTTTACAATTTGACATTTCGACATATTGCTTTTGTTTTATAATGAGAATGAGTTTTTCGCAATACAATAATGAGAATGGTGCGAGAATGGGTTTAATTATCGAAAAATTTAAATCGCAATAAAAAATTAAAAAGTCTTAATGGACTTAATTTGCAGAATATCATTTCATTATTTTCATTCTGGGATGAAATATAACCTGGACATGTCCTTGATGGTTTTGTGAGTTTCTCCCAAAGACATTATGTAGTCGATATGTAAACTTGTATGTCATACAATGGATCTTCGTGGACAATTAGCGCTTTTGAGAAGTAATAACATGATGTGTGGATTGCATAGAGAATTTCCTCCCACTCTGAACAAGAGAAGTTTGGCAGTGCCCTGAAGCAATTCTCATTATGGAATTCAGCAGTCATATCTAGATGCATCTCCAAAGGTTTGATTTGGTCTGCCAAAAGCATCCTTTGGAGCAGGTCCATTTCTGTTCCTTCTGTTCCTAGATCACTCATTCGATCCTG
Organism: Sinocyclocheilus grahami; assembly: GCF_001515645.1. NCBI lineage: Eukaryota > Metazoa > Chordata > Actinopteri > Cypriniformes > Cyprinidae > Sinocyclocheilus > Sinocyclocheilus grahami. The sequence goes on along the minus strand of NW_015505482.1, from coordinate 1,315,143 downwards.
TTTATTTGCGCTTGCTAAAACTTTGTCTAAGTCAAATGTGTCATTATAGCCAGTGAGTTTGTTGGCAAGACAAAACAGACATCCATTCTGCCGATCACATTCACAGACCGCTTTATCTGAGCCAGACTTCTATTGTATTTGTTTCTGTTTATTTGTTCTGTTGTATTTACAATATGTGCTCTGGCATTCACACAGATAAAACAGCAGGAGTATCTCGGAGAGCTGTAAAATCAGTGTGAGTGCAGTGGAGATAATATGTCCCATAAAAAGCAAAGTGTCTCTTGTCCTCTAAGCGGTATGCGGTCACCCCAGAGCAAAGACACGGACACAACTTCTCATTCACTGCCGCACATCTCTATCTCCCTCAATGCAAACAGAGGGATCAATCTCAAGCTCAGTGAGTCCAGTGATCATATCAGCGTCTTAAAGGCACACAAGAAGAAAAGACGAGGGGAGGATACGGCAAACATTGCATCACATTTTCATTAGGGTCTGGTTTAGACAATGAGTGTGTTAATATGGCCTGATACTATCTGTAATTATCAAAATAACTCGCACGAGCACTTCCGCAGTGGAGACATACCCAAAGCTAAATACCTTATATCAGGGGTGCCCAAACTCGATCCTGGAGGGCCGGTGTCCTGCAGAGTTTAGCTCCAACTTGCCTCAACACACCTGCCTTCAAGATTATAGAATGCCTAGTAAGAGCTTGATTAGCTGCTTCAGGTGTGTTTAATTTTGGTTGGAGCTAAACTCTTCAGGACACCGGCCCTCCAGGACTGAGTTTGGGCACCCCTGCCTTATATGGAGAGGCACGGAAAATGGCTTCAAAAATGAAAAACTACTGAGCAATAGATCAAAAATTTGTCAGACACAGTCACTCCTCGTGTTTGGTAAGCCAAAGGAAAGCACAATCGTATGCATTAACTTCTAAAATTAAACATAAACTTTTAAAATAATGCAATGATGAGTGTGTGAAGTGAATGAGCGAAACGTAGCTTCCTCTGTGCGTCTCTCAGAAATCAGCGCTTGACCAGAGTAATATCAACTAAGATACTGAATCATACATGTTTCTCTCAAGCTCTCACTACTTTATTAACTTCCCATTTTTTTGGAGAATTAGCTACAATCGTTGTCCATTTGGAGCGTCTCTGTCATTTTACTACACTCGTTCACCTTGGGATCGTTTAGTCCGCCAATTTCCTTAGATCACAGGTCTTGTTTTTTTTCCACCATGAATTAGTAATATCTTATAATTGGACAGCTGTGGGCTGGTTGCAAGCTGTTCAAACAAGTGCATTATGTGTCAGTATTTGTTCAATCTTGAAAATGATCCAGACTCTGAGTCACTCTGTAAATATGTCAGATGTATCTAATGAAACTGAATCACATTGCATGGTGTTTTTTAATCAGGGACAGAGTTATTGTGCTGATATTATGCACTCAAGCAAATAAAAAGCAGTAAACTATATATTCTGATAGGATAGGATAGGATAGGATAGATAGATAGATAGATAGATAGATAGATAGATAGATAGATAGATAGATAGATAGATAGATAGATAGATAGATAGATAGATATAGATTTTTTTTTATAATAACATTTTAAAGAGGATTTTCATCGTTGAGAATATTTAGGGGAACAAATTAACTTCTGCTTGTGTGTGAAAAAGTCTGAGCATGTCAGATGTTTTCATTATGATTTGAAGTTGCTGAAGTGTCATTAATCAAACTGGTGTTCTCGATAGGCCGCCGGGCTGCGCCTCTGACTTACACTGGCGTTTTCTATCCTTCTTTGCATCTTTTCTTTTGTTAGCTCCTCCTGCAGTCTGTCTGTGGGCCACTTGATTTATGCAATGTCAGATTACATAACTGCAGCATAGCGCATTTTGCCATACATTCCCAGTGCAGGAATGGGACCTTGAATAATAAAACGGCTTATCCCGTGAATTGTCAGCTTCATTAAATTATTCACGCATTGCAATGGGTACAGACAGGCTCTCCACCACTGGAGCAGAGAATTGACGCTTGAGAAATGAGAAATCCTTATTGTTTGCCGATATTGCTGTGTTTTTAATTAAATCGGAGGGCTAAGTCTCTTTTTATTATGTTTACCATTCTTTGCCGCACAGGTGGACCAGCTTCAGTTGAGCTATATGGAACTTTGAAGCAAGAGTTTTATATTTTTAATAATTTATGCCTAAAACCCAGACCTCCATCTGATAGTTTATGTGTGAAGGGATTCAAGTAAACAGTTAAAACATATACTTGCTTTTACCGAAAAACTAGCTTCACTTCAAATTAAAAATGAGTTTACATGTTAGTAAGTCAACAGTTACTGTTTCATTATTTGGCAGTAAATGGCAAAAAAAAATCGTATAAATATATAGATATGTTGTGTGTGTGTGTGTGTGTGTGTGTGTGTGTGCGTGTTTTTGTGACAAATGAGGACATACATTTGTATAATGACAAAGGTATGACATAGGTATTACAAGGAGAAGGTGACTTTTCAGGACATTACCCCATGTCCCCACTTTTCAAAACGCTTATAAATCACACAGAATGGAGTGTATTGCAAATCTGAAATAGCACAAAGTCTCCTGTGAGGGGTAGGTTTAGGGGTAGGGTTGGTGTAGGGCAATAGAATATACAGTCTGTACAGTATAAAAACCATTACGCCTATGGAGAGTCCCCACTTTTCACAAAAACAAACCTGTGTATGTGTGTGTGTGTGTGTGTGTGTGTGTGTGTGTGTATGTGTGTATACATGTGTGTGTGTGTTTTTGTATACTGTATGTCATGTAAATAATTTAGCACATTTAGATTTTTTATTTTGCAACTGTTTGCACAAAAGAGTTGTTGTTTTTTTTTATTAAAATGGTAACATTTTTAAGCAGATTTTTGTCATGATACTGAGAATTTTTGGAGAAACAAATTAACTTCTGCTTGTGAGTGGAAAAATCTGAGAACGTCATATGTTTTCATTTAGATTTGCAAATTAAAAAATTGTTTATATGTTTGTAAGTTAATACTTACTGTTTCAGTTATTTTCAATTATTTTTATCTTCATTTATTCAATCCTGCCATACCCTATTACTGATGAAATCCCACTTACTGACAAGTAGCACATCACCTTTCACATTATAGGCCACATTTTAATAATCAAGAGATCAGCCAGTATGTCACATTATGTTGACGATCACGTAGCCACTGTACCTGTCTATGTCGGCAACATTTGCATGTTTGATGGAGCGAGTAAGTCGTTTCATTCAGTTCCCATCAAAGAAAATGAGATTCAGAGACTCAGTAGTGTCTCATCACACTCATGCCATCTTGACTCTCTTTTTGCCTGTCAGGGTTTCTGTTGGTGTAGCCGTCAAGCATGAAGTGGAATTTGTTCAAGAAGAAGCCTGCAGCCATGGTGGGCCCCGAGCCCACAGGTGCCAGTGCCCTGACCATGGCCCCTGCTGTTTCCACACCTGCAGACAACTCCACTGAGCACCAGGGCCCAGTCAGCAAGAATGACGTTTTTGGTGACATCAAAAACAAGTTCCTCAATGAGATGGACAAGCTTCCACGTGAGTATTTGACTATTGTGCGATATTTCATAATCCCTAACCAGAGACCAACATTTCTAATGTACCTCAAGCTCCAAACTCAACTCAGATCTTCAGACTCTGCTGTTTAGTGTGTTGTATCTTTTCTAACCGATTGGACCATGTCAGGCTCTACTGTGCTGCCTAGAAAAACCCTAGCAATGCCCTAGCCAACATAAAAGTCTGTCTTGACTAGGGCTGCCCCCGATTTTCTATATCTATATTCTCTACGATTTTTCTAGTCGGCTAGTAGTTGTTCATTTAAGCCATTACTAATTGCATGTCTATATTAATCTAATTTATTAAATATATACTGACAAGAATATGACTACGAATGTGTCTGGGAAAAAAGAGCTGGAGATATTTTAATTATTTATTAATAAACTAATGTTTTCTGAGTCATTGTCGGTTGCAGGGATGAAGTTGATGATTCTGACTCACCATCTCCATCATCGCTAGAGTGTTTTCGATTTTAATAGATTTGTTTAAAAGTAGACATTTCAAACTTTCTATAGATATATTTCTCATATCTGTGAGGCAAGTAGCTATGGAATGCCGTTTCTGCCACTGTATTTAAAATAAAATAAGGTAATTGTGACTTTTTATCTCACAATTCTGACTTTTTTCTCCCAATTGCAAGTTATAAAGTCATAAGTGTGAGATCTAAACTCACAATGCTTAGAAAAAAGTCAGAATTGTGAGAAAAACTTGCAAGAAAAGGCAGTCGTGGCCTAATGAGAGTTAGACTTGTAACCCAAAGGTTGCAATGTTCGAGTCTCGGTACCAGCAGGGATTGTTGGTGGGGGGAGGGAATAACCAGTGCTCTCTTCCTCCTTCAATACCACAACTGAGGTGAGACCCTTGAGCAAGGCAATTGTACGAAAATTGTCCGTTTTTTTTTTATATGGAATTGAACTTTATGGGCCAGATTTACAATCAGCTTGTGCCAGCGTAAACCCTCATTTGGTGTTAAAAAACTAATGTCAGGACTTACTAAAGACAGGCAGTGAAGAATTAGCACTGAAAAGGCGTGGACATGGTTATTTTTACAACTCACCTTATTGAATATGTATTTGTAGGAGTTTCTCTTTCGATCTGTAAATTTATGGGAGGAGAGTATTTAAATGAATCACGCAACGCGACTTATTAAGATTTGCGCTTGTCAATTCACTGGTATTTGTGGCATTATTTAATGCCCCAAAAAAGCATGTCTTAAAGCAGGCGGTAATTTGCTCTGCTCTGGTAGATTGCGCTGGTAATTATGGGAATGAGATGTTGCATCTTTGTTCATTAATGTGCGCATTGTCAGTAAATCACACGCAGAATTTTCCCCTCCCATCTGCGCTTTTGTGGAATTGCGCTCTAACTCTAATTTGCCCTGTTTAGTAAATATGGCCCTAGAACTTGCACTCATGCAACTCAGAATTGCGAGGCGTAAACTCGCCATTGCGAGAAAACGTCAGAATTGTGAGATAAAAAGTCACATTTTTTATTCATTGGTGGAAACAGGATTCCATAAGTATAGCCTATACGGTGAGTTTAGTTTCATTTTTGTGATGTGCTTCAGTTCACGGAGACCGAGACAGCAAAAAGCGCATCCTGTTTGTTTTCTTTATTTTACATGTTTTGTTGTTATTGTCAGTGTACACAAATAAAAGTTGACCCTTTACAGTTTCAAATGATACATTACTCGTATCTGCATGAGCAAAAATGACGGCATATTTTAGGTTGTTTCCACTTGTTTCCAAAATGCAAGTGATCGTGTCGGTGCTTCCATGTCATGCAGTAGCATGTTAACAGCTTCCACATTTCGCACAAACTCTAGGATATCTAAAATTGCGTTTATCTAGGTTAACGTAAGAGTGAGCAGCCGTGTAAAGTTGCCTCTACTTATGTTTCATGTTCAAATGATAAGCCATATATGAGGTCAGTGAATGATATGCTATGGGCTAATTACCAGGGGTGTTGTTAGGCCCTTTTTAGTGGGGCTTCAGCTGCGGATTCTCCCCGTCTTTTAGTCAGCGTTATTCAGCGTGTTCTTGGCACAGTGATAGTGTCAGAAGCACAGGACAAGGTGTGTGCATTTATGGATAGATTGTTATGATATCTCCATCTGTGCAGTTCTCAAGAGTGAGCAGCCGTGTAAAGTTGCCTCTACTTATGTTTCATGTTCAAATGATAAGCCATATATGAGGTCAGTTAATGATATGCTATGGGCTAATTACCAGGGGTGTTGTTAGGCCCTTTTTAGTGGGGCTTCAGCTGCGGATTCTCCCCGTCTTTTAGTCAGCGTTATTCAGCGTGTTCTTGGCACAGTGATAGTGTCAGAAGCACAGGACAAGGTGTGTGCATTTATGGATAGATTGTTATGATATCTCCATCTGTGCAGTTCTTTGTCATAAATGCAGTTTACATAATGGGATGTAGGAGCATTACAAAACATTTTTTTCATCCACGGTAAAGTTTTCACTGCATTCACCCTTTATCACACCTACATTGTTTCCTCTAGTGAAAATGGAACGTGAAGACAAACTTCTTTTAAAAATTTTGTTTTAAAATTGAAACATATCATTGTGGATGTGGCATTAGATGAACATCATGCATAGAAATGATTAAAGACACAATCACACTGTAAAAATGATTTGTTGGTTTAAATTAAGTAGCCTAACCTGGTTGCCTTAAAATGTTGATTTAAACTAAAGAATTGATTTGACAAAATATTTGTGAAAAGTTATGATAATAAATCATGTAAATATTTTTTAAAGTGATGACAGACAGCACTCAGTCAATGTATTAATTTAAACTGCTTATCATAGTGAATGACAGGGACAGAGACACATCATGTGGAGTTATTTCATTCTGCTAAATAATGACCCAGCAGATGATTGTGACATTTATAGCCTAAGAGTAAATTGATTTGTGGTTTTTGATGTCACTTTGAATTATAGAAGTGGCAAATTGATAGATCTATGTGTTGTTATTTTATTAATTAATTTTTTTAAATAAAAAAGGAATGGTTTAAAGGGGTCATGAACTGCCTTTGTTTTTTATTTCGTAATGTTCTCTGAGGTCCACTTTTAATGTAAGATTTTTACATCAAAAAACATAATTTAGAGGTAATATTTTCTGTCCTGTTTTAACCCCCCTCATCAGAACGCTCTGCTTGAACAGGCATGGAGGATTATAGACTCGGAAGTAAATGCCCACTGCTATGATTGGCTAATAGTTGTTCAATTCAATTCAAGTTTATTTGTATTGCACTTTTCACGATACCAATCGTTGCAAAGCAACTTTACAGAAAATATGAATGTTTCTACATTACATTTAGGAGTAGATTATTAGTGGTGACTATGGCAGAAATGTACAATAAGAATCATGCAGTTAGTTACAAATTACACAATCAAAATGACGGTGAACACTATTAACTGCAATGATTATATGTTGCGATTAAACTTTGTGATTGCGATTAAATGTTGCGATTAAGCAACATTTGGTAGTTTTATATGTTGTTCCAGGGTTAGCATCATCTGAGGTCTTCTGGGGGTTGGCATCATCTCTTCTCAGGTGTTCGGTCATCTCAGATCTTCGTAAAGGTTGGATCCAGACTGAATCTTGTGTAATTCCTAGTTGCCTCGGGATGCAATCCCGTGCAATTGATCAGATACAGCTGAAGTACAAAGTTACGAGATACATTATGTGAATGCTTGGCTAAAAATATGTCTTTAATCTAGATTTAAACAGAGAGAGTGTGTCTGAACCCCGAACGTTATCAGGAAGGCTATTGCAGAGTTTGGGAGCCAAATATGTAAAAGCTCTACCTCCTTTAGTGGACTTTGCTATCCTAGGTACTACCAAGAGTCTGGAGTTTTGCGACCTTAGGGAGCGTGATGGATTGTAGAGTGATAGAAGATTAGTTAGGTACGCAGGAGCTAGACCGTTAAGGGCCTTATAAGTAAGTAGTAATATTTTGTAACTGATGCGGAACTTAATAGGTAGCCAGTGCAGAGACTGTAAAATTGGGGTAATATGATAATTTTTTCTTGACCTGGTAAGGACTCTAGCAGCTGCATTTTGGACTACCTGTAGCTTGTTTATTGAAGTTGTAGGACTACCACCTAGCAGTGCATTACAATAGTCCAGTCTAGAGGTCATAAATGCATGAACTAGCTTTTCTGCATCAGAAACAGGTAACATGTTCCATAGCTTGGCAATGTTTCTAAGATGAAAAAATGCTGTTTTTGTAACATGAGAAATATGATTTTCAAAAGACAAGTTGCTGTCTAATATAACACCCAGATTTTTGACTGTAGAGGAAGTAACAGTATATCCGTTTAGATCCAAATTGTAATCCAAGAGATTCTGTGTACTGTTTTCTTGGTCCAATAAGTAATATCTCTATCTTTTCTGAATTTAAAGGGGTCATATGATGCAATTTCAATTTTTCCTTTCTCTTTGGAGTTTTACAAGCTCTAGGTGCATAAAGAAGATCTGTAAAATTGCAAAGATTAAAGTCTCAACTCCAAAGAGATATTCTTTATAAAAGTTAAGAGTCAACCACGCCTACCTAAAACGGCTCGTTCTAACACGCCCCCACATGTCTACGTCACGATGTGGGAAGATTTGCATAACGCCGCCCAAATGTTCACGCAAAGAAAGAAGGCGTAACTTTTATTCTCGCTGTAGTATTGTTGCTGCCATGTCATGAAGGCGCTGTGTGTTTCGTTTTGAAAGCGAAACTACTTAGTTTGGCTTTCCAGAAGAGGACAATATCTGCTTCGTCATGCCTGGAGCTGATCCATGCTGGTCGCTGAGGAAATACATCAACTTCGCGCTGTGGATCGCCAGATCGACTTTCACCGTGGACGAAGCGGAGTCCAGCCCGGGGTTGTCACATGCGGTTACCGCAAGCCTGGTGGACGCTCCTTCGTCGAATCTGACAGCCGCACCGTTCTCAAGCCCGCCCGCCGCCACTCAATCAAGCCGGACTCCGCTCACTCTAGCCCGCCGTGTGTTTCGTTGTGAAAGCGAAACTACTTTGTTTGGCCTTCCAAAAGAGGACATGAATAGCAACATCATATGACCCCTTTGATAGGAGAAAATTATTGGTCATCTAATCTTTTACATTTTTAACACACTCTGTTAGCTTAGATAATTTAGAAGTTTTACACCGTCACGCCGGAATGGGCTCTGGCCATACGGAGGCTGGCAACCGCCTTCGAGATTGGTACCACTTGCCTTCTCAAAGCGTTCCAACGGATGCTGGGCCTCATGGCGGTGCTCTACAGTTGGGTCTGCTTCGTATGCGCATACTTCAGCGCTGTTTGAAACCACGGGTTCCATCCCATGCGTGGCATCACGGATGCCTGCAGATCAGAGTGAGTCAGGCCTGTGTAACAGCCCTGGCCCCCTGGAAGAACTCCCGCTGGATGGAACAGGGCGTGGCCATGGGGATGGTTTGCAGAAGGACAGGTGTCTTGTGAACCAAGGAGCGGATATGCTATCAAGGAGCAATGTCCCCTCAGGGGAGTGGATGCTCCATCTGCAGACAGTTCAGAGGATCTGGGAGATCTTCGGCGAGGTCGAGGTGGACCTCTTCGCCTCAAGAAGACAACTCTCACTGCCCAACTTATTTCTCAAAGACCAGGGATGCGTTGACCCACGATTGGCCCAACCTCCTTCTTTATGCTTTTCCCCCGATCGCTCTGATTCCACAGGTAATCAGGCGAGTAAGGGAACAAAAATGCTAGGTTCTCCTGGTGGCCCCCCTTTGGATGAACCAGCTGTGGCTATCAGAGCTAACTCAGCTATTGATAGTGGCCCCTTAGTCTGTTCCGCTGAGACAGGATCTCCTCTCTCAAGCGAACGGGACAATATGGCATCCTCGGCCCAACCTATGGGCCCTGCACCTCTGGCCGCTCGACGGCAGCCTTCGAACCTCCCAGAACGAGTCTTAAACACAATTTCGGAGGCTAGAGCCCCATCTATGAAATGCCTCTATGCCTTTAAAGTGGTCTTTTTTCTCCACTTGGTGTCTAAACCGCGGCAAAGACCCTCATACTTCCGATTTGACAGAGGTGTTGTCATTTCTGCAAGAGCTGCTGGATAAGGGACGTTCCCCATCCACACTCAAAGTCTATGTGGCGGCTGTAGCGGCCTCTCATGCCCCAATTGAGGGCCAATCGGTGGGCAGAAACAGCGTGGTCATCTGCTTCCTAAGGGGTGCCAGGAGGCTGAATCCGCCTCGTTAACCTACTGTCCCTTCATGGGATCTGCTGAGGCCCCGCTTTCGAGCCGCTACAGTCTGCCAACATCCGGTCGCTATGTCGCTTTCAGACCTAACAATAGGTCTGAAAGAAAATCTGCAAATTCTTTAGGAAATCTGTATACGGCCCTGGCGGTCTATACACAGTTGCCAGAGCAAGAGATTTATTTTGCATATCTGACAGTGTAACATTAAGTAGAAGTATTACGAATGAGTTAAACCTGTATCCTGTTTTTTGAGTAAAATTGAGAATATCACTATATATTGCTGCAACACTGCTGCCACGACCAATCTGACGGGGCTCATGCTTATAACAGTAGCTTGGTGGAGTAGCTTCATTTAGACCAATATAGCCATTTGGTTTGAGCCAGGTTTCAGTCAAGCAGAGTACATCAAAACTATCATCTGTGATCATTTCATTTACAATAACTGCTTTGGGTGTGAGTGATCTAATGTTTAGGAGCCCAAGCTTTAAAAATTGTTTTTTGTTCATTTTACATTTTTCTGGCTTAATCATGATCAGATTTTTACTAGATCCTGCATTAAATTTATATTTTGGCCTCACTATTCGGGGAACAGACACAGTCTTTATACATTGGACAATGCAAGTACTTCTATCATTTAAGTGGGTAGAACAAAAACCATCATAGCAGTTATTTGAGAATTGGCTTACTAGTCATATGGAGCGTAGCGTCCTGGAGATGTTGTCCAACAGGACAGGAGTTCCGCTCCGACTCTGCTGGGGTGCAGGCCATCAGCGCGAAAAAGCCTAGGTCGCCCCCAGAAAAGTTTCCAATTATTAACAAAGAGCAGTTTCTGTTCTTTACACCATGACAATAACCATTCGTTTAAAGCAAAAAGTCTACTGAACCTTTTGTGTCCTTGTCGATACGTGGGAAGCGGTCCTGACATGATGATCGTCGTCACGGGTGATCTGCTGCATTTAATGAAAATCTCGATCAGGCTTCTGAAGTCCCTCTTCTAAAAATAGATGATAAAGAATTAACATGACGGAGCTTCAACGCAAAACATGCGGCAGCAACACGTTTATGTATGTTTGACAGCATACATTCCTTCACAGATGGATGCTGCTGTGATTTAGGTCAAAAACACATAAATACTCATATCAAATGATCTGTTTATCAGACAAAGCAATAGTGATCACGTAATAAATACAGTTTACACAAATACACGTGTGTGCTGCGATATCGAATCCAATATAGTCGGCACAGCATCGTCTTTTAGTTCCAATCTTTCTGAAAATCCTGTGTCCAATTGTGTCTTTTTAGAAAACAAATCCGCAGTAAAATGAAGTGAACAAAGGACCAAGTTCTTACTGATGCGGTCTGGCACTTCATTAAAAATAAAGTACATCAAATAATGTTTATCCTTTGGTTTATGCATAGACCTGTGTTTGCCGCTCTTGTCATTTACCTACTACATGTGCGAATCGGTGGGCAGGGCTAAACAGGCAGCAATGTAGAAGCAGGCGTTGATAATCTTCTGCGGAGGTGGTGCTTAGTCACTCTATTACATCATAGAGTCGTACATTCCACAACCATATTGTCCTGTGGTTTTGGCAGACTGCCTTCAATATAAGCTGTTTCTAGACTAACAAGAAAGTTTTGAGTTCTGAAACTTACAGGATGTTTCTATAGCAAAATGACCTCTTATTTATCAAAAGATCAAGGACATTTTTATTTCTCAGTTCATGACCACTTTAATATATAGAGTAGATTAAACATACTGCCTAACTAGACAGTTACAGTAATATAAGGTTTGTCCATTCTAAATAAATATAAATTAATATGATCTGGTTAGTTTAAATCATTTGAAATCAAATCAATATTCAGGGGTTTACTTTATAGGTATAGAACCTATTGTATGTATTGTTAAACAGTATAAACACTTAAACAGTTTTAATCTCTCATTGTGGATTGAGCCCCCCTAATATGGAAATCCTAGAATCGCCCCTGGTAATTACCTCAAGGACCAGTCATTAACAATCAGGGTTTTTTTTCTGTGACTAACAGACTAATAACATTTTGGTCCACTAAGCCTCTTCTCATCAACCAGCGTTTAGTCTACAATGAAGCCTGATTCTAAAATGTCATTGTCTAGAATATGCCTAAAGCTATGGCTTTACAGTTGCATACACTCATACAAGCAGTGAGTATGAGTGTAAATAAACTTGTAACAAACTTTAGTCCTGTTCTGTATTGATGAAGGTAATGGTGAAGACAAACACCGCTCTCTTAATGACCCTGATAAATCTGGATTTGTATTTCCAGCCTCTGTTCCTCCATCTTTCTCTGTCCTTCTCTTTTAGTGCCTCCATGGGCCATCATCGCCATCGCGATCGTAGCCGTGGTCCTCATTCTCACGTGCTGCTTCTGCATCGTTAAAAAGACCTGCCTTAAGAAGAAAAAAGGCAAGAAGGGAAAGAAAGGCAAGGGAGACATGGGAATGAAGAACATGAAGGGAGGAGAGGTATGACCACCCGACACCAGCACACTTCACCCTTAAAGGGATAGTTCACATCAAAATGAAATATTTATATCATACTTACTCATTCTGATGTTTCGGCTCTGTATCTTTTTCTTTCATGACACAAAATGAGACGTTATGGAAAAAAATGTACAAGCTGTTCTTTTAGATAAAACGAAAGTAGATGGTAAGCTCCAAAATGATATAAAAATTCAGATAATAATGCCATACATGTGCAGCTTGAACATGTTTCTAAACATCTCCTTTTATGTCTCACAACAGAATGACTTGAGAGTTAATAAATGATGTCTAAATTTACATTTTGGGTGAACTATTCCTTTAAAACCGTATGAAGAGACAGAAAGATTAATATTTTTCCACTTGCTAATTTCCGTCTGCTGCTAATGAGTTTAATAGGGTTCGATACATATCTAATCTGAATCTTTCCCTTGTTTAATGCCTTTAACAATGCAATAGCTATATTTGAAAGACTCAGCAACGGTCTGTTTTAAAAAATGGCTGTGTTACTACCTCACATATCCTTAATATAGCTTCTAGGTCAAGCAAATGGATGGTTGGTATTTTGGAAAGATTTTTTAGCCATTTAATATTCATGGAATATAAAATATTCAGTGTTGTACGTCATTTTCTGCCTGTAAAGCAGGAAAGCTACATGAAAGATTTCCCGCCACGTCATTTCATTTGCCGTGTTCGTATAATTTGGTTTCCAAAAGAATGTATGTGCTGTTAATCTCTTGTGCTTTTGTGTTAAAAATGACACATTTTCCAGCGAACGCACAGCAGCACTAAATCTTTTTTTATCTGTGCTGGAAGTATAATAGCTGAATAGCTGAAGAGTTTTGCTGTATTTGCCGTGTTGTGTCAGATCCCGCTGTGTGCTGTATGTTTGCTATTGTGACAAGCTAATTTCCCTTTGGGAATCATTAAAGTTTTGCCTGTCATATAATATATAATTTTCTATATAAAAAAACTCTCAGAAAAACTTAGATGTGCATAAGCACCATCAAGACAGGCTTATTATTTATGGGAGACCAGGGTTTATTGTAACATATTTTTTTCCGTTCATAACCAACTGTGTACTGCATATTTATCTGCTAGATTTTTGTACAGTATAAGTGCCATTTACTGTATATGTGGCAAAAGTAACTCTTTAATAGACTTATAATGATAATGACTAGAATTGATATTGAATTAAATATTCATATCACTGTTAATATAAATACAAATATATAAAATAATAGTAAAAAAAAATGCCTAAAGAATTTCATTTGGTTACAAAAATTACAAAAAAAAAAAAAAGTACAGTATTTTAACTGACTATTCATATTGACAAAGTTCAAAATCGGTAACTGCTCAGTGCTCAATATTAACTATAAATTGAAATATAGTTATACCATTTCAAATCAGGCTTATTATAGATAACTAAAGCTAAAATAAAAAAAGTGTTTGTTACTTGAAATAGAATAAAAACTAACTATAAAAACAATTATTGATTTTAGCTAGTTGCAGAAGCAACATTTTTCATGTTCATATTTTTACTAAAAGAAATAAAACTAAAACAGAAGTAATACAAATAAAAATAATGTAGGCATATTTTAACAACACCTAATAAAAATTGCAAAAACACAACAAAATTATTAAAATTAAATATTTAGATGCTATGCTAGAAACATATATTTTAAATATAAAATTTTTGTTCAATTATACAATTGTATTATTATTGTTATTATTTTTGTTATTACTAATATATATTATATAATACATATATACTTATATAATATAATATTATATGATAGTATATAAAATATTATTTTATAATAATAATAATAATAACTCTTGTTAACTGATGATGTCATGATACAATTTAATTTTTTTTTAAATGTACGATTCAAGACATTTAAGGGGTTACAGTTGCCCTCAGTCTCCCGTACTGTACAATAAAAGTGCCTCAAATGTGCCTCTATGTTATTTGTTTCTCAGATTTCTTTGGCTAAATTTGATGTTTGTATTAGCCAATAACGTAACATGTTTATTTAAACCAAAATGTGTCATTTTTGATACATGTCCATTAAGTGTTACTTGATTTCCTCTGCTTGATTCTGTCTTCTGTGAGTTCAATCTCTCCCTCTCTCTCCATTTCTTCATCTCTCTATCCTTCCTGCTTTATGTCTGATATGTGCTCCGTGTATCTTGACTGTGCTGGACCCGTCTTCTCACGGTAGGTGTGACATGGCTTGCAGCACCCCTCTCTGACTGCCTGGTGTAAGCTCAGACCAGGGCGGGGGAACTGGGCTATGAAAACTGGCTGGGAATGAACTCTTTGGCTTCTTCTTGAGTCTTGCAAGCTACAGGGGTGCTGAGGTTGCTTGAGGAGCTAGTTTGGGGTTGGTTTGGGGAGGGCTCGCATTCCACCAGTTTGACATACCACATGAACACCGGCGGGATGGGGAGTACACACAAACGAGTAGAAGGAATGGCCCTTTAGAAGTGGATGTGCATTTGGTTATGAACTTAAACTTCATCCTAGCTTACTGAGAGACACCAACACACCAATCCTCACTAACATGCATGTTGAAAGGGTACGGTTGGAGATTTGTCCTCTAAAAGCTGCTCCACCTATTGCAAATCTGTCCCTTAAATGATCTTAAGTTATGCAACATACATGTATCTTTATATATTGTTTTCTTAAAGCAGTTAACTGGCAGCAAAAGAAACCAAAGACATGTCCAGATGAGGTGAAGCAGCATTTGAGACAATGCCCAATGCATGCCCTTCATACAGGCACCAGTGATTGACCATGACTTGACTTGAGAGTAACTTTCCTGGACGACCCATTGTGTGCAAAGATGCAAAGAAACTTTTCTTTTCTTCCTGAAATGTAGAGATGAGTCGTGGGATGAAGTAGGTGGCGTGGGAAACAGCCGTTCACCAGGAGAACTGTTAAAATGGTTTAGTTTGTTTTATTGCTTTTGTGTGTGTGTGTGTGTGTGTGTGTGTGTGTGTGTGTATGTATGTATGTGTGTGTGTGTGTGTGTGTGTGTGAGAGAGAGAGAGAGAAAAAATTGTTAAGGGGGATATGTGTAATATTTTTAGTGTTCGAACTCTTAATGTAAACGATGCGGAAATACGTGACTTCTCCTGAAATTTGAGAGATATTTTAAGGCAGTAACCTGAGCTATAAATGTGTGGTATCACTCCAGAGCTGCAAAAAAAATAAAAATAAAAAATGGGATCCTGATGTGCCGACAACTGATTGGCTGAATGATCTCAAACCCAAAATGATAACATGATAACGTCATGATAACATAATTTTTGGATGAACTATCCCTATAAGACAGCAGTTTGGGTAAAATATAAGCCCCCCCAAAAGATATCCAATTTTACATTCAAGTTTTTTTTTCCCTTTGGAAGAAGATTAATACTCACCAAGGATGCATTTATTTGAAAATAAATTTTAATTATTTTTTTATTTAATCAACCAGTGGTGTGTGTTTGGGGCAACCAATGACAGATGACATGGGAAATCTGTTAGAAAACAATCATCTTTGCAATTCCACAAAGCTAGTGGTGCAGAAATTACACACTTCTCCTTTGATATCTCACTGCCCTGAGAACTGAACAGGGGTTTAATTTAGCATGTTTAAATTGTCTTCATTGTCAATAATTCCACTTAATGTGTATACATTTTACTGGTTTCTCACTAATAAAGCACATCATAAATTTTGGACACATAATAGGCTAGTGTTTTTTCTTGGGGCAGTGATTAGCACCTAAAAAAGTTAGACTGAACAGGTTTAAATTAGGAACTTAAATCATAATGCAATAAACATGGTTAATCATGCTGATTTGATCACAGGGTTGTTGGTGCAAATAATTGTTTATTGTGAGTGATTGATTTCTCCATCTGCCACCTTTACTAAGATGAATGTGCTGTAACTTAGCATGACTGCCTCTGAATGCTCAATGCAAGTCTCCTGAAGGTTACGCAAGAGAACCACTGCATACTTCATATTAGCAGTACCACATTATTCTGTTACATCATTAATCATCCTCCAGATTTAATGCCAGCATCTTTTTATTCACTATGTCTTGAACAATTATGCAATCAACAAGGAATATTTTCAGACTTTGCATTTTGTGGCTTGGCATGCATGAATGCATTCTATCCCGTCAGTTAAGATATAAGAAATGGTGCTTTTTTTATGTGCGTGTGTGAGAGAGTGTGTGTGTTTTTGAGTTTGCGTGTGTTTGTATATTTTGGGGTGAGTGGTCAGGAAGGACGAATCCTCCCCCCAAGCATTTTTTGTTCTATTTAGAGACATTCTGATTCAACTCTTTTCGTTCATCTTGTATTCTTGTATTTCTTTTCTTCTCTTGTTTTTCCCAAAGCTAAAGCAGACATCTCCTTCTATGTAAGCTAATATTTGCTGTTTCACTAGCATTGTGTTTGAGGCTGCATAAATTCTTCAAAGTGCATAACAAATCTCAGAAATGCTTGATCTGATGAACAGTCGCAGCGGGGATCCGGTAATGCTGTTAGATGTTCCCACGTGGATGAGCTTGCTGGGGTCACTACTACCCCCAAAGCAGTGTTAGTCATGTAACAGGGTTATGTACTGTGTTAACTCCATCTCTTTCAGAGGACACAAATGCTAGGCTAGCAGAGAGAAACTTTCGGTTATCAGCATATTGTCTGGTCTACTTTACCGCTTACACCGTGTCCTAACCAGTGTGATGCGATAAGATTTCAGAGACAAGTAATTTGTCTGTTCACAAAAGATGTGTCATGGTTATGTGACGTGAAAAAAATCCATCAAAAACCACAGCCAATCAGAACAGTCTGTGGGCGGAGTCTCTCCGTAAGTGCACTACGCTTATAACAACATGGATGAGTACATAATCTAATTTGTAAATATTAAACCATTTTACCATTATTAAAAATGCATACTGAGAGACTGATGCAATCTTTTTTATGAATACACTTCACACTGAGGTCAGTTTATGTTTATTTTAATTTATTTCAAAGCAGGGTACTGTAGATGATTTGGTTGAAAAACAAATTTTTTTGTTATGCTGGTTGAAAATCTTTTCACAACCCTATAACAATCACTAATGGTGTGTTCACACCAAAAGTGAATTTAATTAAGTGTTGTCAAACGATTAATCGCGATTAATCGCATCCAAAATTAAAGATTTGTTTAGATGATATATGTGTGTACTGTGTATATTTATTATGTATAAATAAATGCACACATACAGCATATATTTTGAAAATATGTACATGTATTTATATGTATATATTTATATTCATATAATTTATATTATATTATAAATATATTTAATATATAAACAACATATTTTTCTTAAATATATACATGCATGTATTTATATATACATAATACATAGACATAGTACACACACATATCATGTAAACAAAAACTTTTATTTTGGATGCAATTAATCGTGATTAATCGCTTGACAGCACTAATTTAATTATCCGTGCGAGTAGATTACATATAAAGTCGATTTAAAGACATGAATAGGCGCGAGTTCGCGCCGGGTGACGCAAATCATGCAAATTGGATGATGTGATTGCTGCAAACGCGCGATATATACCTTAATCGCGTCTTCCACACAAGTTAAATTTTTTTAATTTGAGCGGAAAATTTGCATGATGCATTGTCACGCAATCAGCGAAGAGCTTATTGACACGTCCGGTTTGACACATCCCGTTGTATCAGTTTTTTTTAAGGGTTTTTATTCATGCAAGTGATGCAAAAAACATCCCGCGAGTAAACTAGAGCGAGTAACGCGATGCAAATATTCGCTTCACGTTTGGTGTGCACACACCATTATTTAAGTGGTCTAAATGTATTTATATTGTCTGTGGAAGGCGTATGAGCATAAAATGTTTGTCCAATCGTATTCCTCAGTCCGAGGGCTATGATAAGCTGTTCTACTTTCCTGTCAACGTACGTATTTGCATACCTCCGTGCACCCTGTTCACGCAGACATCATACGTCATCATCAGTGTGTTTCATTACGCTACTGCAGACCGAGCAAGAATGGAAGGCGTTAATATTGTAATATTATGTGCTTTGTACTGTAATGTTTTCTCACCGATGAATGAGACATGAGATAATCTGACCGAATTACATTCAACCCTGCACCAATACCATCTCTGATCATGACTCTGGTTAGCCTCTGGTCTGCCTGTGCGCGTTCATGTGTTTTGGAGGAGGCGTGGCTTTGGAGAGTGATTATGCAAGGAGGGTGGAATCTTATGCTTTCAAAGCTAGCTTTGAATAGTGCTAGCCTCCCCAAAATTGCCTACCCTACCTTTAAGATCTAAGGTAAATTATCATCACTTTTAGTATGGCTAAAAAGGTCACGCAAAATGATATTCAAACTCACGTTACACAATTCTAGCTTTATAGTCTGTATGCTGTTAATACTATACTAACTGTTAATAGAATTGTTGCTTATATAGAGTCACTCATCACTGTAGCTGGTTAGGACAAAAACTCTTAATAACACTGAAAAGATGTTTTCATCACATGTCGCAGCATCACGTCACATCTGGTTGGGACACAGTATTATTCTGGACCAAGAGTGCTAATCTAGAAAGGGAAAAAACATCTGACAAACATATAAAAGTGATCAAATCCAAGTTAGTTTATTTTATTTTTATTTTATTTTTTTATCTCGTAGGGATTGGAAAATCTTAGTTGCAGTTCACCCAAAAATTCTGTCATAATTTACTCAAATGAGCTCATGCTGTTCCAAATCCATAAGACTTTCGCTCATCATGTTTTTAATGAAATCTGAGAGATCCTGAAAGTCCTTTCCCCCAAACCTCTGACACTTCAAAAAGTTCATACAGTATATTTGACATATTTTACTCTATAAAACGGAGCTTGATATATGTGTGTTGATATATGTGTTGATTAATGTTCATTTGTGAATAAAAGCCTAAATTAAATATGTTCATTATTCAGAAGACTTGGATTAAAGTGCTGGATTCATATGGATTTTATAAACTTTATAAACTTTTCAAAGAATCAGATGTTTTGGTGGAACGGATTTTCAGTAGAGATACAGAAATCTCTCAGATTTCATTACAAATATGTGAATGTGTTTTAAAGATGATTGAATGTTTTATCGGTTTGAAGTAATTGCTGACATAATTTTCATTTTTGGGCGAACTATTCCTTTAGACTGGTGAAAAACCAGGATGGAAATATCTCATTCAGATAATGGTACATTTGACAAACAGTTATACAGAAAAGACAGGAGAAGTTAATGTACTCTACTCAAAAGTAATAAGTACAGACTGTTTCCAACAAAGTACAATATATAGATGTGCACACAGATCACATTTATTCGCTTCTAAGTGCTTCAAACTAAATTTCGAACAAGATTTGATCTCACAGACCTCACATAATTTGGCAAATCCAGTGACAAATATGCTATACACTGCCCATACAATCCAAATTACTGGAAGAATTTTGTTAACAAAGAATGTTTCATAGACTCTCATGTTTCTTCTTTTATGATTACACTAGTATGTTTAATTTAATCTAAAAAGTCATGTTATAGTATATTTTGCAGTATGTAGCACACACAATAGACAACCTTGTCAAGTAATATTCAATTACAGCACAGGGCACAAAAGTATTAATTACAACAGAATCATTAAATGACAATATAAGTTCATTAAGATTCATTTCAGCTTTTTCCCATTGTCATTTTGAAGAGCAGCAGGACCGTGAGAAATGATGATGTGTAAAATAACACTTATTCTGCTCTTGTACAGTGATCTTTAGTATCTGTCTGCCAAACGTTTCTTCCAAATTGTCCTTCATTTTACATTGTATATGTGGGCTGATATGAATATTGGCTTTAAAGCACCAACACTTTGCTTCTGTATCGTCTAAATCTTTCTTCCTGTGCAAAAGCGAGTCCTTTAGACTCAGTCATCATTTCTCAGGGTTTTATTATACCCTGCAGACTCAGAATCAATTCATGGACAGACTGCTTCAGAAAGACTAGAAGCCTTATGTCTGTCTTTCCCTCTACAAAAGTAATGTAGACGATTGCAAATGGTGTCATGAAAGGAAAAGTGAAATCAAGTCATGTTGCTATGAAGGTCATCGCTGACACAGTTACATACAGTAACACCCGGGTGGTTTGACACCTGGCAAACTTCAGGTAAGCGGAGAAATGGCCCGATGAACCATGTTTGGGGAACATAATTTATCTTCCTTTGCCTTTGCTCTAGTTTCTCCTCTAACGTCCATCTGTGCTTTTGACTCTCCAGAAACAGGACGAGGATGACGATGAAGAAGATATAGACATGGGAATAACTGAAGAGAAAGAGGAGGAACCGAAAGAGAAGGAGAAGCTCGGCAAACTGCAGTTCTCCCTTGACTACGACTTCTCTGACAACAAGGCAAGACCACTTTACACTTTACAGTATGCCCAGACTTTCCCAGATTTGTCCTACATACACATAACATTAACATTTGTATGAACATACTATGCAGTTTTTTGTATTTGAAGTATACATCAAGTGCATATTTTCATATTCTAAAAAAATATTTTAATGTACAGCAAGCTGAGTGAAACATATCTCTATACAGAAACTAAACACCTAGAAGTGCTGGCGTGAATTGGATACCACATGATGACATTTTATCCAATGATTGTTTAAAGCTATTCCTAAGGTTGTTTTAAAAAAAAACTGAAACCCCCTGTTTCAGCACTGGTTAGTTCTCACCGGTTTTAAAAAAATGCTAAAAAAATTTTGCGTGGTGCGCAGCGGAGGGGGTATAGGCTTAGCTCTCTGCCACAATTCTGCACACGAAAGATCATATTTTGAGTTTTCAGCATCTGAGTTTTGTGGAGAAAACGTTCGTTTCGCAATGAAAATGTATTTCGAGCGCACAAAAATCAATTTAGCATTTAAAATACATTTTTGGATGTGTGCAAACCTTCTCTTTTGCACGTGCAACGTTTCACGAGCTTGCGCCCTTGATCCCAGCCCTCAGTGCTCTCTAAATGCCAACAGCTCGCTTGCTCAACACAACCCAGCCATTACAATATGCCATAATTCCAGCCAATCAGAGACGAGGCTGCTAAATTCTGATTGGCTGCCTTGACAACCACTCACAATATTTCTTGCATTACCTCGACAGCAGAAGAGGAAAAATACAGTGCATGCATAATTATTATGCAAGTTGATATTCTGATTATATTTTTTTCCAAGCACATTTTACCAATTCCAAACAACATCAATCTTAATAACCATTATTAATCTTGTATTTAATCACTTATAATCTATATATTATTGTTCATGAAGGCTGGAAGTGAAAAACGCCTTATATTCAGGTGTGCATAATTATTAAGCAGGTTATCTTCTACAGATAAAATCTCGAGATAGACTAAAAATGAACTCCCAAAACTTACTGCCAGATTCTGGAAGATAAATTCTTCAAACAGTGATACAAGAGGATGTGGTGCTGGTCCTTCAAGAGTCACTCTAAACTTATCTGTCTATAAAGCATATAAAGCATAAATGGTTCCTGGTGATTTCACACCTAATTCTTCCCCTTAATTCCTAATTCTTTTGCAGTTAACATGCATCTTTTCTTCTCCACATGTTTTTGACTGACCCTGCTGACCCACTGAGCATTTTGCTGTCCAATGGTTATGCATTCACTTTGCAATTTCTAGTATTGTATTACTTTTGAATATTTCTCATGGGCATTTAATCATTTTTGACTTTCAGTCTGAGTTAAATCTCTTTTTTGGCTCATTTTTTTCTGTAAAAGAAAATCTGCTTAATAATTATGCACACCTGAATATAAGACATTTCTCACTTCAGCCTTCATGAATAATTATATATCAATTATAAATGATTAAATACAAGAGTAATAGTAGTTATTAAGATTGATGTCGTTTTGGAATTGGTAAAATGTGCTTGAAAAAAAATATGATCAGAATATCAATTTGCATAATAATTATGCATGCACTGTATTTTTCCTCTTCTGCTGTCGAGGTAATGCAAGAAATGTTGTGATTGGTTGTCAAGGCAGCCAATCAGAATTTAGCAGCCTCGTCTCTGATTGGCTGGAATTATGGCATATTGTAACGGCTGGGTTGTGTTGAGCAAGCGAGCTGCTGGCATTTAGAGAGCACTGAGGGCTGGCATCAGGTGAGCAAGCTAGTGAAATGTAACGCACTTTTGATCTTTCGTGTGCAGAATTGCAGCAGAGATGTAATCCCATAAGGGGGAGGGGAGACAGACAACACACACAGCTTGGGGTTCAGACAGTTTCATTTCACTCTCATTGAGTTAAAAACACAAATGCACAGCCATTTGCACTCTGCATTGAAAACATACATGAACGTGCTGTTGCACCTCTGATAACTTTTTAAGGCTTATTCTGCAGCAATTATATAATCCTTTTGACGAGTTGTGTCATGGAGCTGTAAAAACGGTTATGCTCACCAAGTGAATGAATCCGTTTGTGCCGAACTCTTATTACAAAGCAAAAACAAACACTCTCCTTCGATTCATGAACGTTTCTCTCAGATAATGTACACAATCTTACAGTCTAAGCGTCTGTCATAGCAAATCAGCACATGCTGTTGTGAATAATTAAGCAAAGTGTCTTCTCATAGGATAAGAACACGCAGTCTCATGAATAATTTAATAGACACCGACGCGTCATCGATGTACTATAGTACTTTGCCGCATCACAAATTGTGACATCAACACGATGTAGATTTTAAACCCGGAAGGTGAAAATGGTGCAAAAATGCTTAAAATTAACTTTTCTCCAATAGTTACAATTATTGGATTCTAACATTGTCTTCTATGATGTGCAACACAAACACCTCTGCTAAAATCTCAGAAAAATTAGTCTGGGGTTTCATGGCCCTTTAAAACCATCTGTTATCACTCAGAAATGTTTGCAAATGGACAAGAAGTCAGGAAGTGTCTTCAGAAACTTTCATTCAGGCTTTAGTAAATGGTAAATGGTCAATGACAAAATAAGTCCAGTGTTATTTTAGTATCCTAGTTTTTATTAATATTTATTTTTTATATTTTCCATTTTCATTTTAGTTCAAATGTTAGTCATTTTGTTGTTTTTGTCATTTTTATTAGTTTTTTAATGTCTAAATAGTTTTTATTTTATTTCAGTTTTAGTTATTTTAATTAGTGATTTGTTTTTTTGTATTTCGTTTTATGTATATTGTATTTATTTTAAGTGTTTTATATTGTATTGTATTTCACTTACAAGTATTTTATTTATTTTATTAAGTAATACATTTTTTTATGGTTTCAGTTTTAGTTAAATATGTGGTAACATTTACCCCCCCAATTTTGTGTCAAAAATGTCATTTCAATAGGAATACATGCATTCTAGAATTTTGCATAAGGGCATAAGATTAAATGAAGATTGTTCAACTGGTTTACATTTCTCGTGCAAATTCGCCATGCTGACCAACAGAAATCTATTTGGTTTTAAAAGATACTGGACCTTTTTTGATGCACCTTTAGATTGTGTCAGACCACCACCATACTGGTTTCATAGTGCTCTTGTGGCTTAACCATCGATCAAATAAAAAGTTCTAACAGATTTAGCTTGCACCTTGAATCCACTGTGAAGACTGTCACTCTTATCCTCTAGCTGACAGTGGGCATCCTGCAAGCCGCAGATCTTCTCTCCATGGACAGTGGCGGCACCTCAGACCCGTATGTCAAAGTTTTCATTCTCCCAGACAAGAAGAAGAAGTTTGACACCAAGGTGCACAAGAAAACTCTCAACCCCGTCTTCAACGAGACTTTCCACTTTAAGGTACAGCATCTATTACAGTACAGTACCAGTTTATGTCATTATCAAGTGTGCCTATCAAAGCAGTCATGGGCCGATGTTGATTTCTAGATTCCGTTCACTGAAATGGGAGGAAAGACTCTGGTCATGTCTGTGTACGACTTTGACCGTTTCTCGAAGCATGATGTGATCGGTGAGGTGAACATACCCATGAACACCCTGGACCTGGCACAACCTATCGAGCAATGGAGAGACCTGGATAGTGCAGAGAAAGAGGAGGTACGCCTGTCCTGCATCTGTCAGCCGCTTCACGTTAACTAGCAGCTGTCGTCCGCTAGTAATAATGAGAGTTAATGACCCAGCGCCTCTAAACATGCTTTTATGCTCATAATGTTACATAATGCTATTCTTTTCTACCTTAACACGTTTCCATTAAAACGACTGTTTGATGAGACACTATTGATGTATTATTCAATCTTCATTTACCCTCATGTTGTTCCAAACCTAGAAAACAGAAGCTCTTTTTCATACAATTAAAGTGAATAGTGACGGGGGAAAAAAACCCATGAAAGTGCATAAAACTACGACCAGTCAAATATTTGGAATAATTAAGAACATTTTTAATGTTTTTGAAAGAAGTCTTTTATGCTCACCAAAGATGTTTTTATTTGAACAAATTACAGTAAAAGCAGTAATATTGTGAAATATTAAATAACAATTTTATGTGAATATATTGTAATGTAATATATTGCTGTGATCAAAGCTGAATTTTCAGCATCAGTCTTCGGTATCCTTCAGAAATCATTCTGAGATGCTGATTTGCTGCTCAGTTACCATCAAATATTATTGGTGCTTAATGGTTCTCATACAGGCCTATGCTAAAAACAGTGTTTGCATAATATTTTAGTATTAGATACACTGGTACAATTTTTTCGGGAATTTTTGATGAATAGAAACTTCAATGATCTTCTGTAACATTAGAAAGGTTTTATAACATTAGGAATGTCTTTACTGACACTTTTGACGATTTAATTCATCCTTGCTGAAAAAAATGTGTAACATTTAAGGATCCAATAGGGCACGACTCATGATTGGACACCTAACATTGGCCATTATTGGACCCTCATATCATAATGGGATTTAGGCAATATTGTGATTAAACTTTACCTCTTGTAAACAAAATAACTAATTAAATTAAGCTCTATAATCATAACCATTCAACTCTTTGGCATACACCTATTTTAATCACAATAAACAGGCATCTAAACACCTTAATAGCATTATTACGGCTCTGAAAAAAAGTGTGCATGTGCTCGGACATACACGGATGCCAAGTGTTGTTCTCACAATTTCATAAATTAACTTTCATTTTTAAATGATTTTTCATTTTTGGGTGAACTGTTGCTTTAAGGCTGCTTATTTAATTTTTCCCAACACAGCCTGAAAAACTTGGAGATATCTGCATCTCTCTGCGCTATGTACCTACAGCTGGAAAACTCACCATCTGTATCCTTGAGGCTAAGAACCTGAAAAAGATGGATGTTGGAGGACTCTCAGGTACACACACACACACACACGCACACACAAAATGCACTGCCTTTTCTCTTCTCTCTCTCCTCCAGAGAGTGGGTGGCGATGAACTCCTGCAGAAGACTGGATGTTCCTGCACATGCAATAACCAAAAATATGTTTTGATTTCTGTTTTCTCTTTTCTGTTTGCACTTATATGTTATATATGTGCATACATTGCACATTCTTTTTTTCAGTTTTAATTATTCATTCATTTATCATGTTTCTGTCAGACACGCACAGCAGGCCTCTGTGCGCAGCAGTGCGTTTGTGTCACGTCTGTGCTTTAGTGTCAGTAAAATTTAAGGGGGTCTGAATACTTTCCGTACCCACTGTATATATATATAAGGAAAAACCTAAGGACTCTAGTCACAAATCAAAAGTTCAAAAATTCTAAATACATAAGAAGCAAGCTGAAACATCCACAGTATATAATTGCATGACTTCCTGTACTGATAAACCTCTGCAGATCCCTACGTGAAGATTCATCTTCTGCAAAACGGCAAGCGGCTGAAGAAGAAGAAGACAACTGTGAAGAAGAACACACTGAACCCATACTACAACGAGTCCTTCAGCTTTGAGATCCCACAGGACCAGATGCCGGTACGCTTTACACGGCTCAACACAAGAGTTTTACATTTCCATGCTCCTTCAAACTTTAAGCGCAATATCTGTTTTTTCTCCCAGAAAATACAAGCTGTGATCACGGTGCTCGACTACGATAAGATCGGCAAGAACGACGCCATCGGGAAGATCTGGGTGGGCAGCAGAGCGCAGGGCACTGAGCTCCGGCACTGGTCCGACATGCAGGCGAACCCACGCAGGCCCATCGCTCAGTGGCATCCACTCAAACCCGAGGAGGAGGTGGATGCCACATTAGCAGCCCTCACTGCCAAGAAGTAATCCTGTTCTTCTTCCTTCCCTCCCTCTCTCCTTTACCTCCCCCCTTCCTTTCTTTCACTTTTCAACATGCACACCATGTCATCTTACTCAATCAGCACTGAGTTACAGCCATGGGCCGCAGCAGTGCGTTTGTGTCACGTCTGTGCTTTAGTGTCAGTGGTAGCCATGCAGAAGAGATAGCGCTCACGTGCTGACTCTGCAGTCCTGCCTGTGCAGCGCACGCGTCCCCTACAGTCAGTCCTCACTGCAGCCACTTGCTGGCGGCTCTACTGTGTAAAACAAGACCTGAATAATTACTATGTTCCATCCAGTTATATTATGTATTCATATTAATCTTTGACTTAGCAATGTGAGTAATCAAATGTTTACTAGCTACAGAGCTGGATAGCCTGCATACTAGAGTGCAGTGTGTTACAGTCTTATTTTAGTAATATTAATATCTTAATATTAATGTGTTATTATGGTATTTATTCATATTTTGAATTTGCTTTTATTTTATTTTAATGAAGCTTTAAGCTTATTTTTTTAGTCATTTTAGTACTTCAACTTTTTTTCAGCTTTATTTCATTTACTGAATATGATTTTTTATATACTTTTAGTTTTTGTTAACAATGTTAACTGGATTGTCTGTGCTAGAATGTACAGTGGGTACGGAAAGTATTCAGACCCCCTTAAATTTTTCACTCTTTGTTATATTGCAGCCATTTGCTAAAATCATTTAAGTTAATTTTTTTTCCTCATTAATGTACACACAGCACCCCATATTGACAGAAAAACACAGAATTGTTGACATTTTTGCAGATTTATTAAAAAAGAAAAACTGAAATATCACATGGTCCTAAGTATTCAGACCCTTTGCTCAGTATTTAGTAGAAGCACCCTTTTGATCTAATACAGCCATGAGTCTTTTTGGGAAAGATGCAACAAGTTTTTCACACCTGGATTTGGGGATCCTCTGCCATTCCTCCTTGCAGATCCTCTCCAGTTCTGTCAGGTTGGATGGTAAACGTTGGCGGACAGCCATTTTTAGGTCTCTCCAGAGATGCTCAATTGGGTTTAAGTCAGGGCTCTGGCT
>NW_015505482.1:1267024-1286790 GCF_001515645.1 Sinocyclocheilus grahami | reverse complement strand
AAGGAAAAACCTAAGGACTCTAGTCACAAATCAAAAGTTCAAAAATTCTAAATACATACGAAGCAAGCTGAAACATCCACAGTATATAATTGCATGACTTCCTGTACTGATAAACCTCTGCAGATCCCTACGTGAAGATTCATCTTCTGCAAAACGGCAAGCGGCTGAAGAAGAAGAAGACAACTGTGAAGAAGAACACACTGAACCCATACTACAACGAGTCCTTCAGCTTTGAGATCCCACAGGACCAGATGCCGGTACGCTTTACACGGCTCAACACAAGAGTTTTACATTTCCATGCTCCTTCAAACTTTAAGCGCAATATCTGTTTTTTCTCCCAGAAAATACAAGCTGTGATCACGGTGCTCGACTACGATAAGATCGGCAAGAACGACGCCATCGGGAAGATCTGGGTGGGCAGCAGAGCGCAGGGCACTGAGCTCCGGCACTGGTCCGACATGCAGGCGAACCCACGCAGGCCCATCGCTCAGTGGCATCCACTCAAACCCGAGGAGGAGGTGGATGCCACATTAGCAGCCCTCACTGCCAAGAAGTAATCCTGTTCTTCTTCCTTCCCTCCCTCTCTCCTTTCCCTCCCCCTTTCCTGTCTTTCACTTTTCAACATGCACAACATGTCATCTTACCCAATCAGCACTGAATTACAGCCATGAGCCACAAGACTAGAGGTATTAAAGAAGACCAGCTCAAATGAGACTCTTTCCACAGATGTTCCTGAAGAAAGGCCGAGCTCAAAGGTGTGTATATCCTTGAGGTTTATTCACAGAAGAGATGTAAGCTCACAAATATCCAAAAGCATTCCAAAGTTTTCCATCGGGGACCATGGATAGAAAACACTGCCTCTTCCACTGCCTAATTTAACACATTCCTTCTAGATTCTCTGGTCATCTAGATGAAATCAGTTCTGTTACTTTTGTTGAGTCTGAAAGGACAGTGAAGAATTAATTAAAAAATAAAAAAGTGGGAACTGGAGAGCTAGTTGGACTCGATGCTCCTGCCCAGCCAGAAGGAATCTTTCAGATGTCGATTACACTGCCTGCAAAACAACCTCTTCTTCCATTCTTCAGTTCCAGCTGTCAGCTGGCTTCTTCCACTGCCCAACATCCTAACAAACCCTGACAAAAAGGAGACAAGCCTTGAAACATCATGAAATAAGCAATTCTTAGCTGCCAGGGACATCTTCCTGTTAGCATCGGTGTATTGGTTTCTTTGCTTTGATTTCTTGTGGTAAATGTATTCTGCCTGAGCACTTTAAATGAAGGTGTGTTTTTGTTCCAGTCAATGGTTCGTTTTCAACCTGCTTTTATTGTTACTTGCCGTTTTTGATGTTCTGAATCCTGTTCACCAAAAAAATGAAAATCAAGTCATCATTTACTCACTTTTCTTTCTTACGGCAGTGGAACACAAAAGGAGGTATTTCAAAGAATGTTCATGCTGCTCTCTTCCATACAATAGATGTGAATGGTGACCAAGCTTAAAAAAATACTTCTGACTTCATATGATCTGACAGACTAAAATTGTACAAAAATCTTGTTTGACTTGGAAAAGAGCAGTGTGAACAATCTTCAAAATGTCTCCTTTTGTCTTTTACGGAAGAAAGAAAGGAATGCCATACGGGTTTCGAAAAACGAGTGAACTATTCCTTCGAGAACTACCATCACTCTTTGTTTTCATGTTTTATTCTTGGTTTAAACCAGAAGTTATGGTTTCAAGAGAAGAGCTGATAGAAGGCAATGTTATGTGTGTATTTAACTGCACATCTTACCAAACCGCTGAACTTATTTGCACTACTGGAACTGCATTCTGTACATATTGCTCTGTCAATCTCAATACATGCTTTTGTGATGGTGCATTCTTGAGACAAGTTTGCATGTGTTTAAAAAAGGGAGCTTGTATCATTTGAAAGCTGCTTTAGGGCTTACAGTACGAGTCTTTGTGTGAGGATGTGAATCTCAGAATATAATTTTCCTCATATTTCCTGGAGAAACTCTTTTGGCAATGATGATACCTTCTGATATTTGTTCAATTATTAAGTAATGGGAAATTAAGCAAAATTGCAAGCCTGAATTGGATCAAAACTTTTTTGGAGCATTGTTTATTGAGTAGAGATTTTTAAACCAGGCCAAAAACTACATGTAGAGAGCCAAGAATGGATTTGAGGGAGACTTTGTTGTGCACATGCTGTAACCCGATTAAAAACAACTCCTTCTCATAAGGAAACGTCACTTTAGCAGCTTTTATCCTGCACCACTATCTCATCAATGTAACATTACTCTACTGCCACATTGAATCGTCATTTTTCCAGTTACTTTTAGGGTTAAAATGAAAAGTCGGTCATTGTAAAATTTGAAACATGTATGAGTTTCTATCAAAAGCACAATAAAAGTAATTCTACTCATGCTTTATATTCAAAGTCTTCAGAAACCCCATAGCTTTAAATTTAAATAGATCACCCAAAAGTGAAAATTCTGTCATCATTTACTCACCCTCATCTCATTCCAAACCTGTATGATTTTTTTCCCTTCTGTGTAACACAGAAGATGATATTTTAAAGACTGTTTTGTTTTTGTCAATTCAGTTAAAGTCAGTGGGTTCCAAAACAAGATTGGACCCCATTGACTTTCATTGTATGCGGAAAATAATGTCTTTCAAAATGTTTTCTTTTGTGTTCCACAGAAGGAAAGTAATACGAGTAAACAATAACGGAATTTTCCATTTTGGATAAACATTCCATTTAAGTTTTAAAGTTTTAAATATTGGCAGTTGAAGCCATTTAGTGTCATTCAAACGTAAAAATATCTGAAGACTGTTGACAGAATGTTCATTTAAAAGTCGCTTCAGTGACATTTCCCGTATGAGGTTCCCCTGGATAAAACAGAAGCTGCTCTTCTGACAGGCTGTGTTCAGTTGCAATAACTCTGTTGTTCGATTGTGAAATAGCAGGTATTTCCATCCACATTCACAGTGCAGTTTGACATTTTCATGTCTTTTTGCAGGTCTAATGAATGTGTGGTTATTTAACATTTGTTTATGTGACATCGTGCTTCTAGTATCGTATCGAAACCTATTTTTTTTACTCTGTTATTGTTCTGTACACCATTTGTTCTGGTGTAATTTCTCACACAGATGTGTCCCTTATTTTGAAGAACTTTCACAAAAAAATTGCAACTCGCAACTAACACCCCCTCCCCAAACCCATAGGCGTGTAGTTTGACCTATATATGCATAGTTCCTACTTTATGATACTGCATGTTACAGTACAAAAAGATGCGCATGTTTCAGAGATGAAGCAAAAAATATAGTGTGTACCTAAGTAGGTGTTCTTTGTCATTTTAATAACATAACAGAGGGGGATAAATACTGTGTATATTTTCTAATCAAATCAAATATGTATTTATTTTCTGTGAGTGGGTACTGGAGAGAATATGAAGTACTATACTAGACTAATCTTCATTTTCAAATTCAATCCATGCCTGGACATCATGAGCAGATACTGTATGTTAAGTGCTTTGTGTGAACTAATATAGAATGAAAACGTAGCCGCATGCTTGCCGTCTACTAATATTGTTAAGGAACAAAATTATTATGTATTTATTTATTTATTTGAAATCAGTTATTTATATTTATTTTTCAGAGTAATATTTGTATGTGTCTTTGTCAGAATACGTTCGTGGGAAGTCAAAACTTCCAGCGGGGGCTCCAAGTGGATCTTTTCCCCCATCTTGTAGGATCCTGTAATCAGCAGAGTATCTCTGTTGGAACTACGATGTAAAGTTTTGGATCATACAGAACCATTATGAAAAAAGTACACTTTATTATCATTTTTCGTCTTTTTTTGCTGTCAGTGCCAATGAGAAAAGTCACGTTTACTGCCATTTTAGCTGACTTTACGTCATTCTTACGTGATTTTTTCGGACCAACTGATTTCTACCGTGGCAACAAAGTTGCCGGAGCACAATACTATCAGTCGTGTTATAGAAAACTTGGAGTCCCCATTGTTTTCTAAAAAGCTTTTATTTATGAATCTTTTACATAAGAACAGCGTTTAACTAGCCAATAAACCGTAAGTTTGTGTGTGCGAGTGTGAATAAGATAAAGCCATAAGACTTGAGCGAAATCTTTGGAGCTCAGCTATATAGATGACCCTAAAACGTCTCCTCCTTTCATAGGCCGATGAATCTCCTCAACATTCCACATAGTCTGTTTCCTAAGATGTGCTAAGTTAAGCATTATTGGCAGTCAGTCTTTCTGTTAATAATAATGTCTTTTTGGTGTTTTTTTATTGCGTTTATGATGATTTCAGTGTATATTGGGTTTTGTAAACGCCTTGATTTAACACAAAGTGTGCTAGGGACGTCTGTATGAACTTATACATGTGTTGTTGCCATTCCACTATGTATGTACACGCATGCATTTTTGGGCAAAGGGCAATTAAAACCGTTTAACTATGAGATGCTGTTTGTTTTTACCATTTTAATAATAAATCACAATCCAAAATGCAATATGGGATACTTAAAAAGTATATAATTTGGACATTCGGACAAGAAGATTGAACAGAACTGTGCAGAAATGCGGCTTATCCAAGTCATTTCAATCAGCATTGCTTGAAGTTTGAGTGTGAATGCGTGTGATTTTAATAATAATGCATAGGCCCTTTAAAAAGGAATAATCATTTGTTGGGAGTTACTCGAGCACTGCCATTCTGCCTGTATGGCAGAGTGCACAATGAACATTTATTTGAAACATTCCTGATCGTAAACCACGGAGTTGTTACTTGCAAGCAAATGTATTTGGGGGCAGTTTAAAAACTGCTCATGGATTCCGTCTATAAGTTGCTCTCCATTTACGAAACCAGCTCAGTTGTCTTTGTAACTCTCTGTGACTGTTTTATGTCATACAAATCAATGAGAGACTGCTCTAACGCCCACAACAGAGATGTTTTCATATATATTGTTTTTTTCGAATGCTAGCTGATGCATTTATGTCTGCTTTGGCGTAATCACAAAGTTCTGGGGATAAAAGAATCAAAAGCCTGCCATTGTGTCTCTTTAATTAGATTCTTCTGTTGCACTTTTCATTCTGCTTATCTAGAGTTGTAAAATGCTCTTTTTCTATTTGTATCTATTTGTGATCAGTTTTATTTCTTCTTTAGTCGGTGGGAGATTGTGAGGGTTTGTCCCTCAGGCTATGTTTGTACCTGTTTCGGTGTTCTCGTGTGCGCGTGTGTTCATGTCCGTATTGTCGTGCCTAGTGTGGATCAATCGCATGCTTTAGCCCTTGATGGGACACTTTGAGAAAACATTGCTCACAGACTCTTCCCACAACCTCCTAGTGGACAGTACATGAGTATCAGCAATCCTTGTAAAGACGTCAAGGGAACCAAATAGCTCTACAGATTTACCATGCGTGTTACCAGCTCTGTACTGAAACAAATGAGAAAATAAAGGCCTTTTAATTACGCTTAACTCTGGGTGTGGTGTTGATGTGTCGTATTTAACACTGAATTCCTTCTGTTTGCTTTATTTAATTTTGACCTACAATTACAGCTCTGATGGTGTAAGCCTTGTTTTGTGGTTTCAGAAGCAGATATTTAATAAAAGGTTGTTAGAGTGACTTCAAAAACCTTATGTATAATATTACCATTAAGTATAATTTCCAAGTAGTAAGTACACTAATAGCAATGTACTATTTCAAACCTCTTGGGACTAAATTGGCCTATGTACTTTTAAGTGTATTTTAAGTCTAACAGTAGTAAACTTGGTTACCCAACTAGTTTATGACTAAGTGTTTCTTTAGTATCGCAACAAACTTTATGTATACTGTTAGTTTACTAGTTATATACTTCTAATCCACAGTCCATGAAAATACACATTGAAATACACTCAGAGTAAACTATTAGTTTAACAGTTTCTATGCTGCAAGTTTATATCACTATAAAGTATTATATTTACTAAGAGTATTCTTTAAAGCTGCAGTCCGTAACTTTTTTTGCATTCAAAATGTATATAATAAGCATGTAAACCATGAATCCATTTTCAAACCATGATTTTGGCTTATCCTGAATCACTACGCTACACCTATATTAAGTGTTTATAGTCAGACTATTTTAGACTGGTTCTGGTGGAACCGCTGCGGAGTAGCCCGGTACCTGCGTGATTTGTCATAGACATAAACAGAGAGAAGTAGCTTGTATTGAAAATAGTACAAGTATACTACTAGTATATGTATTACATAAAGTATACTTAGAAAATATACTTGAACTTTACTTAAAATTAAGACTTTATAGGTCTGATGAGAAATGGCTACTACTTGAAACTAAAATGGAAATGCATACTTGGCATTTCACATAAATGTCTACTATGTAGCCTAGTTCAGAAGCACACAAGAACACTAAAAACAAGACATATTTCAGTGAAATGTAAAATGAAAATGGTGGAACCTGTAGAATAGCTGTGATGATCGTACAGGCAGGCAGAGGGCAGCACTGCACCTACAAAGCCACTTGACTACATTTTTGGTATTTTACAGTGTGTTTTTAATACTCAGGCAAACAACAAAAAATCATAAACAAAGTGCTGTGAGCATTGGTTCAAGATTACAGGTTAAAAGCTGTGGACAATGAAAAACGAAGCATCTGAAAGAGCATATGTGTGATGTGTTTCTGTTTTATCCATATAGATACTCTTAATTACAAACAAAAGGCGATTGGGTCGACGTATCCATTCTTCAGCCCATCAGGTCATATATAAACACTACAAATGTAAAAGTAAACAGGACAAATGGGTTGACATGAGGAAAGTGACATCATCTCTCAGTGGGAACATTCCTTTTAGAATGTTTTGGCGGAGCTTCTGAAGATCAAACTGGACCAAATGACCGCTTCAGGATAATTCGATTTGATTGATGATCAAATACCATTTAAAGGAATGGCAGTTTGTTCAGCTTTTCCCTGCTGAAAAGACCAGAACAGTTGGTGACCAATGCTGTGGTTTGGCTGTTTATCCGTAATGTACAGGTGTTCCCACAAGGCTTCTTAACAAGCAAGAGTCTTCTAGTCAGCCAGCTTTATCAGAAACCTTGACCAGCCTCACAAACTAATTTTTGCTGGTCAAGAGAATATTTGTGCTGGTTCCACAGGGTGACTAGTGACAATCTAGTTAAAAAAAGGGGCTTTCCCACCAAAGAAGAACCACTTTGGGTTCCCCAAAGAACCTTTAAGTGAACAGTTCTTTAAAAAAAACAATTCTCTATAAATAACCTTTTGTGTAATAGAACATTTCCATGGATTTTGAAGGTTCTTCATGGAACCATCAATGCCAATAATGAACTATTATTTTTAAGAGTGTAATACTATTCTGAATAACCTTTTTCCACTATAAAGAACCCTTTGTGCAATGTAAAGGTTCCAAGGATGTTAGAGGTTCTTCGTGGAACCACTGGTGTCAATAAATAACCTTTATTTTTAGGACCTTTAAACCAGCTTGGACTAGTATGGACATGTATTGGTTTGTTTTGTTTTTTCAGCAGGGATTCTAACATCATCTATACTGATCCTGAAACATTTAGAGTTTAGAAAGGGCTGACATTGAGAAGCCATTCAATTGTTTGGGCATTTATGTGGGAGAAACCAACACTGTTCTTACAGTGCGATTGGAGTACCCTACTGCAAACACCAAGTCAACCCAGTGGTAAAACCAGTTAACTAATTCAAATTATGTTTTTGAACACTGTTAACCAACTCAGCCTGGCCTTCGCCAGCAAAAATGGATGAACAGCTCTTACTAAATCAGTTATGATGGTTGACCTCAGCTCCACTAGCTGGTTGTCCTGTCAGTCAACCACCTAAACCAGCTAGAAATGATCTAAATCTGGCTACCACCTTATTTTGTAAGAAAGTGGATACTTGCTTTCTTCTCTGGAAGGAACACAAAAGAAGATATTTTGAAGCATGTTGGTAGCCAACAGTTTTGGTGATGACTGACTTTCATTGTATGAACAAAAAAGATTGAGACATTCCTCAAAATATCTTCTTTTGTGTTCCAGAAAAGAAAGAAAGCCATACCAGTTTGTAACGACATGAGTAAATTATGACAGAATTTGAACTTTTTGGTGAGCCAACCTCTTTAACCCTGGAGTTGCTGCACCAAGAGCGGGTCAATGTGTAGTCAGTGTGAAGTTCTCAGTTTTGGTCTCTTTCTGTTCAGTATTTCTCCTCCCCTTTAACCGGTCGTCCTCACTTGGAAAGTTTGCTGATGACTCTGATTAAGGCTCCATTCTCATCTTTTAGCCGCTGGTTATCAGACTTGAGTTCTGTCAAAACCTGAGATTGATTAAAGATGAGAATGAGTGAGAAGAATGCATTCATTTACTTAATTATTTAGTGGTCATGTGGCATCAAAATTGCAGTGCCAATCTATAAAAGTTAAAATGGTTCTTCTAGACTAATACTATCTTAATCTCATGTGACAGTACTTCATAATAAAGCATGCAAACATTGCTGTATCATAACACCACAGAATATAATTTTCAAATAGGATTCCTTTTTAAAGGAATGGCAGTTGGCAGTGTCATGTGAATGTGTGCTCATGCATAGAGAGGTTCACCTCCTCCTACTCCAGTGAGTAAAAAAGCATTGCCAGAACTACAAAAGCTTTAACAGGAGAGCAAACCCAGCCACTCATGACTTCATATCACATCTTTCCAACCATCGGATACAACAACAAAGCTTTTTTGTCCTCCCTTTTAGAAATAACCAGCACACACACAGAGACTCGCAGCACTGTTGATAGTTCTGGCATTCTGAATATGAATAGGATGCAAATTGGTGTCCTGCTGTTTTTAAGCAATAAAGGCACAAATCCCATGTTTTTTAGAAATACAATTATTAGATATGTACGATAAATCATTATCTAACATAAGATTTACATAGCATGTAAATTGCATCAAAGATTTTGGCCTGTCAGTGGACTCTATCCTCTCAACTAAATCCAACAGTTAAAAATTAATAATGAATCATTATTTGTAAAATCAGCTGCTGAACTGCATTAAATTACTTGTGAAAATACTATCCATATTTTATCAAAAATATAACAATTATTTTCAATAATAGTTAACCCATATTTTGTACATTTTGTATTTTTTTTATTATAGTTTCATCTATTTAATTATTTTTATTTGTTTTATCTGTCATTTTTTATTGTTATCTGTTTTAATATAGACATCCAATCGTCTGTCATTTATGACCAGTGAGTTACATATTATATAATTATTCTATTTCAATTCTATTCATTTTTACAATTATGTTTTGTTTATTTGTATTGCTATCCATGTGTAATATAGGCATCCAATAGTATGTATGTCATTTATAACCAGGGAGTTAGATATTCTATTATTATTCTTTGTAATTTTATCAATTTTACTTTTTCAGTTTTGAAATTATTTTTATGCTTATTTTTTGTGTTTGTAATATAGGCAATCATTAGTCTGTAATGTCATTTATAATCAGCGAATTACATATTCTGTCATTATTTTTGTAATTTTATCATTTTAATTTCATTTTTTAAATTATAAATATGCTTAATTATTTATTATTATCTGTTTGTAATATAGGCATCCCATAGTCTGCAATGTCATTTATAACCAGTGAGTTACATATTCCATCACTATTCTATTTTTGTAAATGTACAAATTTTATTCATTTTAATTAAATTTTTAAAAAATATTTGTATGCCTACTTTTATAGCTATCTGTGTTTAATATAGGCATCCAATAGTCTGTGATGTTATTAATAACCAGTGAGCAGATGTGTTGACAGAGACTAGAATATGACACTACAGAGGCTGTGATTTGATCTGGACACTGCTGGAGTATAGAGACGTTTGGTCATGTGTTTGGAAGATCTATGAATATCTTCAAAGCCACCGCCTGCTGCAGAAATGTGAGGGGTTGCCCTTCCCCAGACCCAGGAGAGAAACAGGGAGAAAGAAAGAAGGAGCGAAAAAGCTTTACCAATGCAAAACAAAGGAATGAAACAGAGAGACCTGCCTGAGAGTTGAGCAGCAGCGGGACAGAGGAGGAAGACTACAGGGTGCAGCGGAGAACAGGAAGGAGGAAGGGACAGAGAGAGATAGAGAGGAGGACTAGAGGTCGTCCGTCTCGGGGAGAGAGGCCGTCTGAGTGAGGCGAGCGAGGGAGTGCAGCATGGCTTTATTCTCCTGTAGGAGGCGCGCGTTCCCCCTGCGGAGAGCCTGTAGCCGAGCCAGAGCGGGAAAGGTCTGGAGGTACAGAGAGGCCCGAAATCATGACAGCGCGAGTGAGAGAACATCAGAGAGGGTTTGGGAACAGTTACTTAAAACAAAGTCAACATGAAATCAAACTTTATTTTTACACATTCCTGGTCTTATTGTGTTTCTAATTCATCATTGCACATTATTCATGAGAAAAGTGTTCATCCAAATGTTACGGTGGGCCAGAAGTGCATATTTCGAAGAATATGAACCAAACAGTTCAGGTTCCCATTGACTTTGGACAAAAAAAAAAAAGAAATACAACAGAAGTAAATGGGAACTGAAACTGTTTGATTACCATTAAAGGGATAGTTCACCACAGAATGAAAATTACCACATGATTTACTCACCCTGAAGCCATTCTACGTGTATATGACTTTCTTCTTTCAGACGAATACAATCAGAGTTGCATTAAAAATGTCCTGGCTCTTCCAAGCTTTATAATAGCAGTGAATGGTGGTTGAGATTTTGAAGCCCAAAAACGTGCATCCATCCATCATAAAAAGTGCTCCACACGGCTCCGGGGTGTTAATAAAGGCGAATCGATGCATGTGTATTTCAAACTTTATAAATCGTAATCTCTAGCTTCCGCTAACTGTCATACTCGCCTCCACGGTGAGAAGTGACAAATGCGGTAGCGCAGAGGAAAGAGCAAAACAACGTTGGTCACGAATTAGAAGTACAAAATGAGGATTTGTTATGAAAAATGTCGGAGGATTTTAATATAAGCCAAGAGGAGACTGGTTTTCCTTTGCTGTAAACAAAACTTGGTTCTCATGAGACTAGCATTTTCTCATGAACACGTGCACGACAGTTAGTGGCTAGAGATTACTATGAAGGTAATTTAATGCTTAAAAGATCTGCATACGCAGGGTAAGAGTTGTGGAAGTGTACATAAGACTGTTAAGCGTAAATTAAATTTGCATGCGCAAGCGAAGCTTTGTAAAGGTGTAAATCGCATTTCAAGTGTAAGAAAAAATGATCTGCAGCATTTTACTGTTACTCGTAAGTGTAATTCATGTATTGTGAAACTGCAGCTTCATGCTAATGCAAAATAAATATGATCTGCATTCTTCTGACTTCCATTTTTCCGTGCTTACACTTTTGGCACATTGCTTTAATCAAGTTGTTATTTATTTATTTTAATTTTTAATGTATGTGTACGTTAAAAGTACCATTCTGGCAGCGAGAACGATCTGGAACTAAATGAAGATTAATGTTTTGGCATATGATTTGGCATATGTTTATTGAACCAATCGGATAAGAGTAAATGGAGAGTCAGCGAGAGCCTCATGTGATTGGCTACAAGAAGGTGGTGGACCCGTCCTCCCCCTCACGCTTGCAAAACTCAGTTAGTGAGAGAATCGTGCCAAAATTGTAAGCGCAGAGAAAAGAAAGACGGAGCTGTACATATCAGTTTATTTCGGGAACTTTTTGCCACACATGCACAATAAGTAATTTAGACATTTGCAACAGTTAGTTTTTTTACACATACAGATTGGTTCTATGCAGTCGATCCGTTTTGCAGTTCTTTAAACTGTTGTTTTCGCTTGCAAATCACTGTTCACAGGCTTGCAGTGCTTTTGACCGTATTTTCAGAAGCATGCAGATCATATTTATTTTGCGTTAGCATGAAGCTGCAGTTTCACAATACATGAATTACACTTACGAGTAACAGTAAAATGCTGCAGATCATTTTTTCTTACACTTGAAATGCGATTTACACCTTTACAAAGCTTCGCTTGCGCATGCAAATTTAATTTACGCTTAACAGTCTTATGTACACTTCCACAACTCTTACCCTGCGTATGCAGATCTTTTAAGCATTAAATTACCTTCATAGTAATCTCTAGCCACTAACTGTCGTGCACGTGTTCATGAGAAAATGCTAGTCTCATGAGAACCAAGTTTTGTTTACAGCAAAGGAAAACCAGTCTCCTCTTGGCTTATATTAAAATCCTCCGACATTTTTCATAACAAATCCTCATTTTGTACTTCTAATTCGTGACCAACGTTGTTTTGCTCTTTCCTCTGCGCTACCGCATTTGTCACTTCTCACCGTGGAGGCGAGTATGACAGTTAGCGGAAGCTAGAGATTACGATTTATAAAGTTTGAAATACAC
The DNA here is from genome assembly GCF_001515645.1 of Sinocyclocheilus grahami. Lineage (NCBI taxonomy): Eukaryota > Metazoa > Chordata > Actinopteri > Cypriniformes > Cyprinidae > Sinocyclocheilus > Sinocyclocheilus grahami. The sequence continues at coordinate 1,274,363 of NW_015505482.1, read as the reverse complement.
ATGCATCGATTCGCCTTTATTAACACCCCGGAGCCGTGTGGAGCACTTTTTATGATGGATGGATGCACGTTTTTGGGCTTCAAAATCTCAACCACCATTCACTGCTATTATAAAGCTTGGAAGAGCCAGGACATTTTTAATATACTCTGATTGTATTCGTCTGAAAGAAGAAAGTCATATACACGTAGAATGGCTTCAGGGTGAGTAAATCATGTGGTAATTTTCATTCTGTGGTGAACTATCCCTTTAATGGTAATCAAACAGTTTCAGTTCCCATTTACTTCTGTTGTATTTCTTTTTTTTTTTTTGTCCAAAGTCAATGGGAACCTGAACTGTTTGGTTCATATTCTTCGAAATATGCACTTCTGGCCCACCGTAACATTTGGATGAACACTTTTCTCATGAATAATGTGCAATGATGAATTAGAAACACAATAAGACCAGGAATGTGTAAAAAACGATCTGGAACTAAATGAAGATTAATGTTTTGGCATATGATTTGGCATATGTTTATTGAACCAATCGGATAAGAGTAAATGGAGAGTCAGCGAGAGCCTCATGTGATTGGCTACAAGAAGGTGGTGGACCCGTCCTCCCCCTCACGCTTGCAAAACTCAGTTAGTGAGAGAATCGTGCCAAAATTGTAAGCGCAGAGAAAAGAAAGACGGAGCTGTACATATCAGTTTATTTCGGGAACTTTTTGCCACACATGCACAATAAGTAATTTAGACATTTGCAACAGTTAGTTTTTTTACACATACAGATTGGTTCTATGCAGTCGATCCGTTTTGCAGTTCTTTAAACTGTTGTTTTCGCTTGCAAATCACTGTTCACAGGCTTGCAGTACTTTTGACCGTATTTTAGCGAAAACAACGTGCCAAAAGTGTAAGCGCGGAAAAATGGAAGTCAGAAGAATGCAGATCATATTTATTTTACGTTAGCATGAAGCTGCAGTTTAACAATACTTGAATAACACTTACGAGTAACAGTGAAATGCTGCAAATAATTTTTTCTTACGCTTGAAACGCGATTTACACCTTTACAAAGCTTCTCTTGAGCATGCAAATTTAATTTACGCTTACAATCTTATGTACACTTCCACAACTCTTATGCTGAGTATGCAAATCTTTTAGGCATTAAATTACCTTCATAGATTACGGTTTATAAAGTTTTAAATATGGATTTTTTTCTTACACAAACACATCGCTTCACTTCAGAAGCCAGGCCATTTTTTTATATAACTCTGATTGGATTTGTCTGAAAGAAGAAAGTCATATACGCCTACTGTAGGATGGCTTGAGGGTGAGTAAATCATGGGGTAATTTTTATTTTGGGTAAACTATCCTTTTAACAATCTTCAAAATATCTTTGTTGTGTTCTGAAGAAGAAGGAAATGCATACAGGTTTGGACCATCATGAGGACAGAGTTCATTGCTTGGGTGAACTATCCCTTAAACTAACGACAATCCAGCTACTTATTTGTTAGTTTCTTATCAATGCAATAATCTCCCATTTGTATAATGCAATGATTCATTTAATTATCCATATTTTTAATTCTACTTTAAAGTCTACTTTAAAGTACCACCTGTAAGGGGTGCATTAAATCTGACAAAGTAGTTTAATAAAAGGGTCCAGTGGTCTAAGGACATCCAAGGATATATTGTACCAATCTTTTTTTAATGGACAATTGAATTTTGCATGTAATAATACTACTTTTGAATGAGTCAATTTAAGTCAGTCTTTCTCTACCCTTTTTAATTGTGCAGTAAATCTAACATACTGGCATCTTGAATTCTAGAAAATTCCAAGTTTTGAACACTTTTACTGTGCCAATCTAGTTTTATAATCACTTTAACTTCCCATATGGGACAATACAGGCATCCTATTGCACCATCAACCCATTTCATTGTGCCATTTCTCAATCACAATAGAGAGCATGTTAAAGTTAACATAAGTGCTTCATACTAGTGAAAATGACTTAGTGAAATCTAAATATTAAACCGTTTTTACTGAACCAATCTTTTTTATAAACACTTCATACTAGGGGTAGCTGACTAACGAAATCCAAATATTGATACCAATTTTTTATGAACCCTTTTTTTACTACCACTTTAACTGTTAGCCCAAACTTTATCAGGTTAATTCTGAATGATTTACAACCCTGTTGAAACTCCATATAGCCGCATTTAACTGCAATATATTTGCTTGAAATTGTTGCACCACCCTCTTATTTCTCCACCTTCCAACCACCTGTCATATAGAGACAACTTTAGGTCAATCAAGCAATCAATTTCCAATGAATAAAATCAAGTCTGGTCCTATATCTTTCTTAAGGACATTCGAATAGGAAACAAATACTATGTTAAATGCATTAGAATATAAATCATGTTTCACTCTTAAATGTCACATTACAAATAAAATGAGTTTCATGTTGACTTTAGAACGGAAACAGAAATATAAGCATGCGAAGACGATCAGATGAGAACAGAAATTTGTGTTGGATGAACTCACTGACACACAGCACGTGCAACTGTAGTCATTCACAAAAAGGATGAGGAGGACAGGCTTGCAAACATCTTCATGACCACTTACTTAAAATAAAATCAAGCTTTTTATTGGACTACTTTTAAAAAGTAGTAATCACCACTATTTTCTTTCATAAAAGCCACACTGTGCAGTGAGGAGATTAATGAGCGTTGTGAGGCATCTGTGGTCAACCTCAGAAACTTCCTGAACCAGCATGTGGAGAAACCCTGAGGTTTGACACCGTTTCCAAAGCTTATGGATTTGGGACCAGGCCACTGAGTTTCTCCAATGCATGAAAAACCAACAGAGAACTGCGAGGCATCCGACATCTGTTCAGAGCTCTTTCATGATTCATTGTTTTGTCTCTACAAAGAACATCTGTAGTCATATATTTGACTGGTCAACTCTATGAAATGACGCACTGCTTTGATAAACAGAGGTTGGCCAGCACAGATAACCAGTACAAGTGCTGTTTTGCTTCAAGTCATGACGCAATTTGTCACAACATGGTTTATAGATGGTGCTGAGGCTAAACCCTTGCACAGAAACTGATATTGTGAGTTCTTAATAATGTGCTATAAATAGTTTGTGCACAAAACAGCTGTTGAGATAGTATTCTCAATTGCAATGGAATCAAGGCTTGGACCCAAAAACAGTATTTAATTTGTCACGACTTAAGCAAGTTGCCGTTAGCATGTCGCTTCTAATGTCCCACTAAACAAACTATACTTGTATTAATAAGACATTAAGAGTGCATAGAGTGCTATAGGGATGGCATATTCTTCAGCGAACCGAAAAGTTTGCATCACCGTGATTTACTCAATAAAACCTAATAAGATTTTCCAATTGGCTTTCGGATTATTGCAGAAAATTAGCTCTGTGACCAACAAAAGTTTGTGACTCCTGCATGTTATATTCACCATAATAATATTCACAAATTAACACAACTTTTATGAATAATAATAATGAATTTTGAAACACAATCACCAGAATTCAAAACGAAAAGTTTTAAAATTCAAACTTATTTCCAGATTTTGGCCTACAAAAACATGTCATCCTTCCAGCAATCTTTTGTGGTTTTGTCTATTGACTACTCAAATTACACAGATTCATTTTTGCCATTAAAGGTGGGGTATGTATTTTTTCTAAAATGCTTTTCTAAAACAAACTTGTAGCCAATCAGCAGTAAGGGGCGTGTCTACTCATGATGCGGAGGAGAGAGTGTTCAGTGCACAGGACGGACATTAGCCGAGCCGAGCAACAGAAAGATAGAGATGGCGGATAAAAAACAAAAGAGGAAAACGTCTGCGGAACAAAATAAGGCTTGAGGCAATAAGGCAAGAGGTAGGACCCGTGTAAATATCGGATCAGCTTTCCAGCGCTGGAGAGAACTCAAGGAGCGGGAAGGCTTGCGATCGGACACCGAGGTTGCTTTGTTTCTTCTCGATAGGTGAGTAACATTGGTTTTGCTTTGTTTCAAAGAACTAATATATGCTGTTAAAACACATATATGCACGTTAAAACACACAGTACTACCAAAACACATTACCATAGTAACACATTGCTTTCACTTATTGATCGATATCATACCCTCGGCCGACTGGCACAGCAGATTCCGCCATAATCGTTGCCTGGGTTGCGTATGTATGTGTGGGTGGAGCTATCAAAATAGGGTCGAGACCATTTTGGGGAAGGGGCGTGTTTGTTTTGGTGATTTGAAATATCAACATTGGCTACCAGAAATCACTTACCCCGCCTTTAATAGTGTACCATAGAGACGCATAATTCAGAGTCTGAGGAGAACAGCTCAGAGTAGGACGTCCCGGGTTGTCATCTAATTATGTCATGGCATTAACACAGCATTTATAATCAACATTACGCTTGACTCAGTCAATGCATTCTGGGATTGTCATTTTATTATTAGGTCACAATGAGCAGCGGTTTTTCATACAGTGCTCGCTGTTGTCTTCATAGGACAGTAAGCCTGCTGTTGAGGAATTCCAGTAAGAGTTATTTCGAGAGCATTACAGAGAAAAAAAATATGGATACAAATCTGTGACTAAAAGTGATCTACATGGCTTACACTATGTAGTAATGGGTGTGTATAGGTGTGTGTGAGCAGGCAACCACGCGTGGGGCAAAACCACTCACCATCTGCCCCCTTTCACCCAGTCCAGCTGAGGATGAACTCAGGGCTGGTAGCGAAACCTCACTGAAGGCGTCTGCTGGGGCAACAGTGACATCACTGATCAAACAAACACTAGTGCTTCTCATTTTCTTATGCTTATGAGCTCGATGAAGTGAGAGTCTGTTGGACCAACCAATTAATGTTTGAAAAGCTGCATAAATATACGCTGTTAAAAATAAAGGTATTAATGGTTCCATCAAGAATCTTTAACATTTATGGAACCGTTCCATTGAAAAAAAAAGGTTCTTTATGGTGGACAAAGTTTCTTTAGGCTAATCACACAAACGGTTCTTAATGATAGGGATAGTTCACCCAAAAATTTAAATTTGCAGCGATTTTGCAGTCAATGGCTACCCTCACTTATAAGCATATCAGGCAGCTCAAAATTAATACCCATGGCTCTTGACGATATATTAAAGGGGACATACAGTTTTGCCCCATCTCATGTTAACCTTGAGTACCTATAGTACTGCATCCTTCATATCTCCAAAAAGATATGAGTCTAATATTCCATAAGTACTATATTTATAAAAGCAAGATACAGATTTACGATTCTCTCTGAAAACAGCCAAGCTTCTGGAGGCGCGCTGTGGGCGGAGCTAAAGAGGCGCGAACACTTGCGCGCCGACTGCCAACAAAACGCCTGCGGTTCCGAATCATGACCGGGATCTTTTATCACTGGGACCGCTCCATCTTTCAGTATCAAACAATGTGCAAATCCAGCATCAAACTGGGCTTTGTTTATGAAACATTCATCACCGAAATAAACAACCAAACACACTTGCAAAACTCTGTTTCTAGAAAAACAAATTGCATTCACGTAATGTTACGTAACAATGTGTTCTTTGGGAAGCTGAACAAGTTTATCTTTCCCCTACATCCAAAGAAAAACTTCTTTGGAGACATTCTTCTCGAGCAAGTCCTGTGCAGCGCTGCCAATGACGCTGATGGGCGTGTTCTTGCTCTTTATGCAGACTGGTTCTTTCAGACAGTTTGTTTCAATGAACTGGTTCAAAATTAACTGGTTCAAAACTGATTCACCAGTTAATTTACATAATCAAGCAGTTATATTATTAAAGCACCCAAAAAGGATGTGAGAAACAGATATTTTACATCTCTGAAGCATATAAAGTGAATAAACTAGTTTAATCAATGCCTTTTTACAGAGAGGTCCAAGTCAGAACTTTTTTTTTTTTTTCTCGGATCAGCGACTGTTGGAGTAACTGATGCACTGAATGAGTTGGCAAAAACCGGCATCATAGGATCATATACGCTGGTAATTGGATCATTTTGAGTCGGAGTGACTGTCAGGAATGTCTGATAATGAGTTTTGATTGAGTAACATATAGATCTTTGCTGTTCGAGCCACAAACTGTTCACACAGTTCAGTCTGATTTGGTGTACTGGTTCAAGTAGTTCACTAAAAAGAACCAGTTGAAAGGAATGATTCGTTTGTGAACCAATCACCTCTCCGGACCGTTTGACTGAGGCTCTGGATTACAGGTAATAATGTTGTAAATGTTCAGTTTCTTGCACAGACTGATTGATTCGCTTCATAAGATCTCAATATATTGTCAGGAGCCACAGGTATTAATTTTGTGTTGTCTGATATGCTTTTTTTGACTCTCAAAGTGACGGTAGTCTCTAACTTATATTTAATGAATCACCAAGGACCACGGTTTCAGCTAAAATTCTTCTTTATTGTTCTACTGACAAAAAAAAAAGTCACCTACATCTTGGATGGCCTGAGAGTAGGTAAATTAACAGCAAATTTTCATATGTGGGTGATCTATCCCTTAAAGAACTGTCCACTGAAAAATTCTTTGAGAAACCAAAATGGTTCTTCTATGACATCGTGAAAACCCCTTATTGAAACCTTTATTTTTTAAAAGTGTATTTTATTCTCTCCATGGTATTCTGAAGGTAAAGCTGTTTGCATATTTGCAATATAAATGACAATGTCATCTGCATATCTTGGCTCTAATCTAATCAATTTTGAACTAATTTGAACCAAAACACCCCAGAGTCCATGTTACCTCAATTGCAACATGGATCAATTATCCAACTGAGCCTGGCAGACTACAGCAGCCGCAGATATATCATCTCCCTCACATTGATTTGGCCTTTCATATATTTGGCACCATGCTCTTCTTGGCCCCTCAAAATGCCAGCTATGTGCAATTACTGTTGGAATGCTGAACAAAAGCCGTGCCGTGTCTCTGTGCTGGATTTAGTCCCACCCTGGCGTAGCTGGAACTAGGTCACCATGTACTGCTGCAGCTGTGAGACGCTACAGAGCCGAGAGTAGTGGCCCCGACTTTGGTGTGGGCCAGTAGCAAGCATTGTGGTGTCTGAGATTGACTAACATGGGTCAAAACAGGCATGGTAGTTACACTAGCTGTTAAAATCTTGCGATCTATCCTTTTTAACAGTCAGTTCAAACAAACTGTCCAAGTACATTTTGAAGTTAGCATCTTTGAACATGCTTCCATAAGTCATGCCAACTCATAATAACTCGTAACACAGAAAACCCACATTTAATAGACATCTTCCTTTTACCTTTAATTCTTCTTCCATGTCTGAAACCGTCTTCTCCAAAGCTTCTTTTTCCTACACAAGCACAGA
>NW_015505482.1:1248516-1267014 GCF_001515645.1 Sinocyclocheilus grahami | reverse complement strand
TATATATATATAATTTTTTGAATTTTTTTTATTATAAAATCACAAAAAAAATAATAAAAACGATTGCAAATTTTTAAAATAATCTATAAAAAAAAATTTTTTATATACATAATTCATATTTTTAATACTGTCATGGGAGGAGCACACGGCAGACACAGTGGGTGTGGCGTCAGGCCTCGGAGAGGTTTTTATTAACCAAAATAAACAAAGTGTCCAGGAAAAAAAGGGGAATCAAGTGTCCAAAAATAAAACAGGGGATCTGGTGTCCTCGTTGTGCTGCAGGCTTCGTGCAGGGAAGGGCAGTGATCAGGAAGGAAGGGTCCAGATAAGGGGCGGAGTCTGACGGCCGCACACGCTCCCCTCTCAAGTACGGGGTGCGAGGGGCGCCGGCTTCTTCTAGCGGCTGCATCCTTCTCGCCTTGGCCCCGGCGTATGAAGGGACTAGATGTCCAGGGATGTCCAAATTGTAGAATCTAATAAAGGTAGGCGGCGACGACCAGCCGGCGGCTGCACAAATCTCCCCAATAGAGATTCCACTGGACCAGGCCCAAGAGGAGGCCATTCCTCTGGTGGAATGGGCCCTCACACCTAAAGGGCATTGCAAGCCAGCTGAGGCATAAGCCAGCGCTATCGCATCTACTTTCCAATGAGATAGTCTTTGCTTTGTGACAGGCAGCTCTTTAGAGCGGCCTCCAAAGCACACAAAAGCTGCTCTGATTGTCTGAAAGACTCTGAGTGCTTCATGTAAACTCTCAGTGCCCAGACAGGGCATAGCAAGTTGGGACGTTGTTTGCCATCCGTTCCAGGGAGGGCTAAAAAAGAAACGACCTGGGCTCTAAACGGAGTTGAGAGCACCTTTGGTACATCACCGCTGCGTGGCTGGAGAACGACTTTACAGTCGTTGGGTCCAAACTCAAGACAGGAAGCACTGACAGACAGGGCTTGTAAGTCCCCTACATGCTTAACTGACACCAGGGCCTCAGTTTTGAGTGTCATGACCCTTCAGCCGGCTATTTGAAGCGGCTCAAAGGGGGAGCTCTTAAGAGCTCTCAGGACTATACACAAGTCCCATACCGGCACCGTCCTAGAGCGAGGAGAGTTTAACCGCCGAGTGCCTCTAAGAAACTTAACGACCAAGGCGTTTCTGCCAATTTTCCGACCAGCCTCGAGAGAATGATTCACCGCGATGGCTGCCACATAGACTTTGAACGTGGAAGGGGTGCGCCCCTTATCACATGATATCGGATCCTGGTTCCGTGCTGAAATGTCCACAGGGAACGTGCAGTCCCCAGCCTGAAAGTTGCCGCTGCTCGCTGGATAGGAAGCGTTCCTGCGTAATCCAAGCTCGCATCTTGGTGAGAACATGAAGCCTCAGTGAGTGCAGCCTCTGCGTGGACGACCCCCAGACAGACACACTCCTCATGCCCGTCAGCTTCGAGCAGTGGGTCCTTTCACGAGCTACACTCGCGAAGCAACATTTGAAACAACGCGCTTGAGAGATTTGCTCAGAAAATTTGCTCTTTTCCAACACCGGATGGCCGCAAGGGAACTCCTTCCACTGCAGTGGCTTGGTTCGACGGCGGGAGAGCAGGCTGAACTTCTTGCTTCTTACTTCTTGCTTCGGCTTTGTCGCAGTATCATCGAAGAGACGGTCTCGTCACTGAAGGAGAAGATTCTGATTAAATGGCGCTCCGGGCCGACTTATATAGCAGCTGGCTCTGCCCCTTCCGGCGGCCTCGAGCACCATTGGTTTGTGCAACTACACAAACGTTAACAAATCAGGCTTCAGTAACAGAGTAAACAGGAGTATACCCAAGCAGTCATCAATGACGACGCAACCGGAGTTACCTTTCAATAGGGAAAAAAATTACTATGAGCTACTATGAGAAGAGCATGGAGGAGGAATATCAGTTAAAGATCTTAGCCAACATTGAAGAGAAACACTGAAAACAAAAGTGTCAATAATGATTATATGATGATAACATATATACCCTTTTCTCTGATTCAAATACAGTGGACCTCTCTGATATTCTGTCCTGCTTCTGAAAAACATTCATAGAAAGATTAATAAGCAAAAGAGAATAAATGCACATAGAAACAAAACCGTAAAGGGATCAAATATCACTGTAAATTCATATTCAAAGTATGCAAAATATATACAAAAGCTGAATGTTTTAATAAGCAATTACTGCTGGACCAGTATCTAGATATATTACTTGCTTTTCACAGACTGTAATTCCTTACAGATGCTGTGAGCTACACCAAAAGCCAGACCTTTGGGAGCCTGATTGTTTTCAGAGAGCTGGTTTGTGCTATTATTTTTAACACAGGTCTCTCCTCTTGGCGGATGATGGTCATACGGATGATTCAGGCCACAGAAAATCTCTCTCCTCATCTGCTGGGATTGTTTTCTCACCTGTGTGACTCTGTCAAGCTGTGAGCGGATTTTGGTGAGCTCCTGTTTGCTGTCCTGCAGTCGAGACTTCAGCTTCTCATTCTCAGTCAGTGCGTCCTCATACAGCTGATAAAGTGAAACAAACCAGGGTCGAGTTCATCTGACTAATTTAGCATCTCCACTGGGAGCTGCTTTCCTGTCGCTTTTAAACAGAAGACCGCTAATGGTCTACACTGGATAAACACATTGGCATTTAGATATATGTACTACTGTATTTTGATTTTACTAGATTTGGACTGTATATACAGTATATATATATATATATATATATATATATATATATATATATATATATATATATATATATATATATATATACTGTCCATGCCATAAAATACCCTTGTCTCTGGTGATAGTATTTAAGTGAGAATATCTAATGTAATGAACACACAGTAAGTATTTTATTAATCAAAGTTATCCTGACCTTCTTATAGTCCTTGCTGGCCGAGTCGTCCTCTGTTTTGCTCAGAGAGGCGAGTCTGTTCTCTCTGCGTGTGTATGTGCTGGTCCGGGCTGACAGTCTGTCTGACGGAGACTCCACACCACTAGAGTCTGATCTGCTTTTAACATCATTCATCAAGTAAGTGTTGATCATACCAGTTTTTATGAATTTATCTTTCAGTAAACAGAAGCAAATTAATAAATAATGTTTTTAGACAAGGAATAAAGCAGCTTACCTTGACACCCGTTCTTGCTAGAAAAAACAAAAACAAAAAAATAAGTTAGATTAAATGTGCTTAAGTTGTCATTTAACATATAAAGGTGATAACCACATTACATTCACAAAGTAAAGTACCACTTTTTTAAAATAAATGTGCCATGGTATTCCATGGTATTCACTGATAAACCATTCAAGCACACGAATATGCTACTCGTAGACCCACATCTCCACATGAACGTTTTTCTTTTTTCTTGTGAATGCACCCCTGTGAAAGAAAAATGCGCAAAAAGAGTACTTCCAGAAAGAACATACTTTAAAATGATATATTTAAGTACAAAATGAATGTCATGTTTTCAGACACTAACGCGATTAGTTGCTCTTTAGCGTGCTTTTTTGGACTTAAGCATGTCTTCATATGTAGTTTAATAATTAATCTTTGAAATATGGTTAAAATGTACTGCTGAATGCACCGACAAACATTAATAGTAAATTAAACAGTTTAAATGCAATTTCTATTGAAACTTGTATTTCATGTATTTAAATATATTTGTGATTACAGGTTTGTAATGATGAAGATGCAATTTAGTACATTTAAAATATATTTTTATGTATACAAAATATAGACTTTAAATGTAAAAAAATGTAATGCACTACAGTTAAAATTTTAATCAAGTACTTTACATGTGCTTTAATATGTTAGCCAACACATCAAAATAAGTGTACTTCTTTAAAACATGACAAAAAAAATATTAAAGTATAATTGTTTAAAATGTACTTTGAAGTAAAACTTTTAATTTACCATTGTTACAATGTGCATTTTATAAATGTATTTAAGTGTAACATATTCAAAGTAAATGTGAACTCACTTTAAGTACACTTAAGTGGTCTTTTATTTCATTAATATTATATTTTAAGTACACTACAAGTGCACATTGAATACAATTAAGCACACTTCTTTTTAATGGGAAGGTTTGCATCCACTTGATCACTAATCTGAATACAAAAGCTATTGGACGTGGACAAATCTAAACAAGCTGTTTTCTGATTGGGTGATTTTTCGATCTTCTTGATCTGATCATAGTGATCACATCTTAATGTAAACATGTTTAAATGACGTTATTGTGCAAACAGTAGAGTTTTTAAGTCTGACTGAACTTGTGATATAAGTGAGCTGGAACAACAGGTCAGACTGAGTCTTCCAGACCTCTCAATCTGTCAATGGAAGTCTGCCATACAAATGCCTGGAGCAAGAGTATGACATGTTGTTGCAGACTTGTGCATATGTGTCTACATAAAAATGTCGTGAAGTGTTTTTAGTACACCCACTTCTGCTCACATTTGAAATCACACCAACTCCATTTAGCAATGACAGCAAAACAGTTCATTTCAAGAGGATTTGTGCTTTTTGTTCTTTTGTAATAAATTGCTGCTCATTTTTGTCCACTACACTCTAAAAAATGCTGGGTTAAATACAACCCAGTGCTGGGTAAAATAGGGACAAACCCAGCAATTGGGTTGTTTTGACCCAGCGGTTGGGTTACTACCCAGAAGGTTGGGTTAAACATTTAATCAAACTGCTGGGGCAAAACAACCCAATTGCTGGGTTTGTCTCTATTTTACCCAGCACTGGGTTGTATTTAACCCAGCATTTTTTAGAGTGTAGCAATTACATTCCTACATTTTCCTTGTACAAGTACATAAATCAGGTTGTATTTATGTGAGCGTATCTTGCAGACAGTAAATCTTTTAAAAGATCATTTAATTTCCATTTTAGGTACATGTTGTACAGTCACATATTGTAAGCATCACTGTCCACCATCACTGTCTGGATGACCTTTTATCCTGAGGATGTGCATAGATAGCAAATGACTCGTGTAAAGCAGAAACATCCTTAACAAAGATGGCAAGCTACAAGCCACTCGTAATTTCAAGTAGTTAAACTACAGTCAAGCTACTCGGCGGGTGCAGATTCCACACGGGTCTAGTAATATGTTCTCATTGCTTCAGATTGAAGGCTGTTCAGTCCAGAGAGAAAGAGAGAGAAGGAAAGGCAGAGAAAGAATCCCCTCTGTTCCTCTGCTAAAGACAGCACATCCTGTTTGGACACTCGGCAGCACACTTGATTATGCATCAGAGAGGAATAACAGTCCACTGTCTGAGGGGGACGTCTGAACAACGCCAAAAAAGGTCATGCAGAATCCGTCACTATAGCCGGACAAAGTTTGGCAGAGAAAAAGAAGAGCTTTTCGTTTGCTCATAAAAGTAATTACAGCAAATGAGATCTGTTAAATAGATGTTTCTATAACTACAGGAGCTTTAATCACTTTTTACACTCTCATTAGTTTAATTGGTCCACTAACAATATTCAACTATATACGTGCATCACTGGAGAATTAAGAAATATGTTGTATATAAAATATGTTATTCCAGCAATAACATACTTTAAAATGATATATTTAAGTACAACACGAATGTAATGTTTTCAGACACTAATGCAATTAGTAATGCAACTCTTTTGGACTTAAGCATGTCTTCATATGTAATTTAATAATTCATCTTTGAAATATGGCTAAAATGTACTGCTGAATGCACTGACAATTTTTTTACCTGACAGTCACGCTTATTCCTTTGTGAGTGTGCTAAATTGTATTGAATGTGCACTTGTAGTGTACTTCAAATCTTAAAAGTAAATATTTTTAAAATCTGTACTTTAAGGTAATATTACTGAAATAAAAGGCCACTCAAGTGAACATAAAGAGAGTTCGCTTTTATGAGTATGTTTTTAAGTACATTTTTACAAAAAGTGCACTTTGTAATTAAATTGTAATTTATTTGATGTCAAATTAAAAGTTTTACTTTAAAGTACATTTTCAATCATTACATTTTAATCATTTATTGTTATGCTTTAAAGTGCGCTTATTTTGATGTGTTGACTAAAGCACATGTAAAGTACTAGATTATAATTTTAACTGTAGTGTGTTATTCAATATTGCATTTAAATGTAAAATATTTAATAATATATTAATAATTATATTATTATTATATTAAAATATGTTTAAATACACAGAATGTTTTAATAATTAAGAAGTATATTTAGTAAAAAAAAAGTATATTTTAGTTTACCATCAGTGCAATCGTCAGCACACTTTAACTATATTTCAAAGACATTATAAATATTTATGAAATGACATAAACTCACAGTATGACAATAAGTCCTATGTAAGTGGGTGGAAAAGCACTCTAAAGTATAGCTAACTACATTTTATATACAGGTATATACAGTATATAAACTATAGTATATTTTCACTGAATTGCAATTAACATGCTATTCAGTGTCTGACAATATTACATTCAGTTCGCACTTAAATATATTCTTTCAAAGTAGGGTTGAGGGTTTACATATCTCAAATTATGCCTACCAACATTCCATGAGGGAAAGGATGGTGATGGAAATGATATTTTTTAATTACTTATTGAACAAAATGTCTGACTCCTATATCAAGCTAATTTTATAACTATATCACACATATACACAACTAAGTAATATTTCATTCTTTTTGCAAGATGTGACAAAATTGGCTTGAATAAAAATGTTCATATCACCTGTCTAATATGTCCTTCGAGCTCTGAAACTATCGTCTCTTTGGTAACAAAGTACACTACTTTTGAAGTAGTACTTTTGCTCATACTGGAAATGATGGCATAAATGAGTGCCAGTCCTAATTTTTGATATAAATCTATTTTCACACAATGCATTTTGAAATGGTTTATTTGACTCTTTGTTTAGATGATCAAACTTTAAAAATGAAATATTATATACTTTATGATGGATATTTTATAAATATTTTAAGACTGAAATTCTGGCACAAGTGTAAAACAACCAAATGTAAACAGACAGGATATATGAAAAGTAGATGATTAAGGCATAGAACATAGTATTTAAAAGTTAAAATATGTGATCTTTTTGGTTGATTTTAGAATTTTTTAGAAAAGAGCCCATAGTTGTAGAACACATAGAATGACATATACGAGCATATGTGACAGTGAGAGTATCTTACTGATCGTAACTGCATCTGCTATTTTCTGACGTGATTCTGTAGTGTTTTTACATGGAAATAAACAGAGAGATGAGAGCATGGCCCACTGGAGAGACAGGCCCATCTGAATGTTTACACAGTATTTCAGAGACGTCTCTCCTTATGTGGTTATACAGAGCGTCCCCAGGAACCTGCTCTCTGACCACATCACGGCAGCACTGGAGGAGAAACAGAGCTTGACCTGCGGCAATGACTTACAATAACTGCTGTAATCTCTATGGCTGCTCTGTGTTTTACTAGCAATCATTATGATTTCTCAAAGTGAGGCAAGATGTCTTATTCAAGTGTTTACATGTAGCCACAACCAAAAAGTTTCTGAAACGTTCACAATGTGTGCTGGTGGTCTTGTTTAGTGTGTGGTCACATCATGTTGGGTAGATGAAGTCTGTATTTAGTGGATATGTGTTCTGGTGGTCTTGTTCTCATGTCGGGTCATTCTGGGATCTGAGGTTATTGTGATTTTCTTGGTTTGGCATCTATTGTTGGTCCAGGAAGAACATTCCTATCAAACAATTATAAACCACCTTAACTTACAATCAGTGAAAGTAACAGTTCACCCAAAAATGCAAATTTGCTCAAAATTTACCCTCAGGCCATCCAAGATGTACATGAGTTTGTTTCTTCATTTGAACAGATTTGGAGAAATGTAGCATTGCATCACTTGCTCACCAGTGGATCCTCAGCAGTGAATGGGTGCCGTCAAAATGAGAGTCCAAACAGCTGATAAAAACATCACAATAATCCACAAGTAATCCACACCACTACAGTCCATCAGTTAACATTTTGTGACGTGAAAAGTTGTTTATAAGAAACAAATCCATCAATAAGGCATTTTAAACTTCAACTTCAACTTGCTTCCAGCTAAAATATGAGTGTTTTATACATAATATTGCGTTCGCCAGAGAAAAAGTCATCTCATCTGAATAAAAAGAGAAATATACACAGATCAAGCACTGTTTAAGTGAAAACAGTCCAAAACAGTTCAAAATAAATATGTCATGGATTTTGATGTGAGAGGACAACAGGGGATGGACTTTTTCACTGGAGGAAGAAGATTCATATTTTGGAACATCTTAATGATGGATTTGTTTCTAAACACACAAACTTCTCGCTTCACAAGACATTAATTGATGGTTTGGAGTGGTGTGGATTACTTGTGGATTTTTGTGATGTTTTTATCAGCTGTTTGGACTCTCATTTTGACGGCACCCATTCACTGCAGAGGATCCATTGGTGAGCAAATGATATAATGCTACATTTCTCCAAATCTGTTCCCATGAAGAAACAAACTCTTTTACATCTTGGATGGCTGGAGGTAGAATAAATTTCCAGCTAATTTTCATTTTTTTGGGGTGAACTATTCCCTTAACGCTATACTTATCCACCAAATCCTTTCAGTTAATAGGAGTGTTGATCACAAGTCTGTGCCATAAATTATGGCACAGACTTGTGCTGTTGCCGTTCAGAAGTTACCCACAGGCACCTGCTGGCCCTGAGCCCACTGTCTACACAAAAAAGAGAGGAGGAGAAATCGAGCGCACACTTTCACCACAGTAAACCATGTAAGGCAGTGCTGATGCTGCTGCGCACATTCCATCCTGCTATAAAAATAACACTGAATCAGATTAATGGGGATAGAAGCAAGCAGAAGAGAAGAGACGCTAACCCACTGTTTCATTGTGATCATCATCAAACCCCCACAATTACATCATAAAGTGACAAATAATGACAGCGTAGTTGTGTCTGTTTATCATTTGATACTGACGTTAATGGAAAGCACTTACTGTCGCACTTTCAGGTACCTGCTCAGGTGAACATGGACTAAATTGTACATTTTTATGATTACTGAAATGCTATCTATCTATGTATCTATCTATCTATCTATCTATTTATCTATTCATTATCTTTTATTTTATTTATTTTTGCTGGCACATACATGGGATGCGATGCCATTAGATGTTTTTTTCTACTGTGATATACGTTTTTAGTTTTTTTTACTTTGATTCTTTATCTTTATGATTTTTATTACATATTTTTCAAAAGTTCTGTATTGTTTGTGTGTTATATATACAGGGTTTGAAATTAAAACCTGCCAACCCGCCAAATGGGGGTAAAAATCAGCTGTGGTTACTGTCAAATCACTAGCCAATTTTACTTTTCATAAATAACGTTCTCTCATTATTTCTTGGGCAAGTTCATTTAAGCCAAATATGCACAGAATTAACGCAAATACTGAACTCGTGAGTCATCATGATACAGTATATTAAATACAGCCTAATTGTGCAGCATTTGCAACACCCCCTTTGCCACATCCATTGTGAACAGCCTCAAACTGTTGTTTTATTTCAGAATTGTTTTCTTTTTTTTGGCAAGTATAAGTTATGAATGGTCAGTTAAGATCTAGATTTAAATGTATATATATATATATATATATATATATGTACAGTATATATATTCATGTGATACCTTTTGTATCTGACTATTAATATTATTTTTACTATGATACTTTTAATATTACTGGCAGTGTGTATCAGGGTGGGAAATTTTAATATTATTATGTAATGTTTAATTTGGCTGCAAATTGTCTGTGGAATATTCTTTGGATGTTTTTAGACCTCTTTTTGATCGTGTGATATTAAATTGAGTTGATTGTTCCAGGTTATTAAGGATTGTCTCTTTTTTGGTCTGAAGAGTTGTGGGGTTCAAAACGCATATATATGTGCATGTTTTGGTCTATTCTTAGCATATTTTAAGGCCCTTTTATATTGGCTTCCTTTGAGGGGTCAAACCCCCCTGGAATTCACACCCTGACTAGCAGAGCTGGCAGAGCTCGTCCTTTTCACTATTAAAGATCTGTGAGCAATTATGTAAATTCTCTTACAGTGGCTGAATGAGGATTTGGGTAAAGCTGGATCAGTGCAGCAGGACAACTGCACCTTCACTGCACATCAAAGGCATGTGAACTGTGTCGGGTCACAGCATGAACACCGCAGGGCTGCTAAATTCTCCATGCATTGAGCACATATGAGCTCTATAACTCATATACACTATGAAGTAACAGACTGAGACTGCTTCACGCAGCTGTGGGCTTCACCCTGATCCCATAACTCCACAAACTGTAACATTTACAGGATCTGGCTCATGCTGAAGTATTTATATGCAACCACTTTAATCCTCTCTTTCCCCTCATCACTTCATCCCCCCTTCGAGAGCCAGCTAGTCCGGCTGCCAGCTTGCAAAATGGAAAATGTGAGCATCACCGTACTCAAAAGGAGTATTACAACACACAAGTCCAAAAAAAGACTTTTCTGCCTTGCAGATATTTCTCTTCGCCGCTCCCACCCCTCTTTGTGTGATAAGCCAGATATATGAAGAGAAAACAAATCAAGTCATTTGTTTTGATTTGTTTGATTACTTTATAAGGGCTGGTTTCTTCTGATCTGCTCTGTTCGAGGAACAGTTCATCAAAAAAAGAAAAGAAAGAAAAGAATATTCTGAATCATTTACTCATTATGTAGTTTCAAACCCACACGGGTTTCTTTCTTTCACACTGAAATGTGTGCCGGTTGCTCTTTTCCATGTAATTACAATGGATAGAAACTTTCAAACTTCAAAAAAGGATACAAATGATTCAGGATTTATTCAGAACTGAATCAACCAATTCAGATCGGACTTCTTTATGAACTCTCATAAATGCACAGAAAAGAACAAGGATAGATTTCTATTTTTCAGTGAGCAATGACAGTTTCAGTCAACTCATCTTATGATTTCATATTCAAATGGCTATATGACTTCAGAATACTGTGTAGGATTTACTTTCAAACAGTTTACACTCAGAAATAGCAAGTGTAACCCCTCTCTCCCGGGTCCTCACCGCCACACCTCGTTCTGAGTGGGTCTCCGGCAGGGGAGGCGGACGCACTAACAAGGACGCTAAAGACTGCAGCCACTAGCACGTCTCTTGAGATCAGGGGAGTGAGGCTTACCTGCACAGTACCTACTCGCTGGCCTCCATTACACTCACCCCCCTAAACCTCACTCCCATCCGGGTCACGGCACCAATGTAACCCCTCTCTCCCAGGTCTTCACCAACACACCTTGTTCTCATTCCGAGTGGGTCTCAAACCCAGGTCTCCAGCATGGGAGGCGGACACACTAACAAGGAGGCTAATGTGTGTCAGGGGAGTGAGCTTTACCTGCACGGCACCTACTCGCTGGCCTCCGTTACACTAGCATCACGTTGAATTAAATTAGAAATATTGAAGTACAAGGACTGAAAAAGGCTTTCTACGTTGTAATGAGAAGCGCTTTTAAAAATAAAATAAAAAACAATTGTATTGTATTTTACAGTTAAATATTACAATGATGATACTGAAATGTTTTATTGTTTAGTCATTTTTATATTTATATTTTATATTTAATGATCATAAATAGTATTATTATTTAGCCATATTGATACATAATCAAAAAACAGTTTTACAATGCACAATTATACACTGTAATAACAACTTTCACTCAGAAATTACTAGTAAATTTCACAATTACAAAGTAACACATTGAATTCAATGTGAAATTTTGAAGTAGACAGAAAGAAATTGTATTGTATAATTACTCCAAAAGTTGTATTTACAGATTTGTATATATACAGTATATATATATATGTACAGTATAGTTCCATAAACCACTTTTATGTTACTTTTGTTGTTTTTTGGTCATATTGGGAGTTTCCATATCCCAGTCCTCATTCACTTTAATTATAATGACAAAGTGGACAGGATTTTTTTTTTAAAAAGAAAGAAATTGTTTTTATGTTGCATGTAAGAAGAAGTCATACAGTTTTGGATTGACATTAGTGTTAGCAAGTGATAACAGACTTTACATTATTTTTATGTTAACGACCCCTTTAAAAATAGTTGTTTTCACACGCCCAGTCAGATGTGTTTGTCTGTTTATTGTCTGTAGTGTTCTGTTGTTTGGGATAATAAGTCCTTCATAAACATGGATTAGAAGACCACTAAAAACCAAAACACATGTGTTTATTCTTTTGCTCTCTTTAACTTTTGCTCCCAAGGAGACCTCACGCGCTCTGCCTCCACTCGTCATGGAAACTTCAAGCCCACATGTGCAGCTTTGTTGATGGGAAAAAAAAGCATGTTATGATTAGAGGAAACATAAAACGTCATGAGCGTTTTCTTCAGCTAATCTTGTCCTATTATGTGGCAAGCCTGCTGTTACCATCACTAAACACTGAACCTCTGTAACAGTGTGCAGAGCAGTGCTGGGGAGTAACTATGTAAAAGTAGATGGTAAACTTTGCAGTAATGTGACAGTCGTTCAGCTGCTTTAAATATAGTGTTGTCCAGTAACAAGCTTTTTTTTCCCCCAACAATAGCATGACCAAATGCTACAATGCTGTTTTCATTTTACACTGTTTGCTCACACTAGACTGAATGAATACTTTTACAGGTAGTAGGGATGATTGCTTTGCTAATTCTAATTTGTGATAATGGGTTTGTGTGTTAGAAACTTATTTAAATTCATAAAAATAAAAAAGTGGCACTGCATAATTCAGCAAAAAAAAAAAAATCACAATATGCCTTAGTGTAATTGTCAAACCATGAAGACTGCGATTTAATTAAATAAATGCACTGCATGTTTCAGAGTAAAGCGCAGGACTGTGTTCATTTACACGTGAGCAGCTCATTGTCTGGTGTTTTCAGCATCTCTAAGCGGTAGGTAGTAATATTTAGTTTTTTTATATTTTGTTTTATTCAGTATAAGAATATTCTGAATCATTTACTCATTATGTAGTTTCAAACCCACACGGGTTTCTTTCTTTCACACTGAAATGTGTGCCGGTTGCTCTTTTCCATGTAATTACAATGGATAGAAACTTTCAAACTTCAAAAAAGGATACAAATGATTCAGGATTTATTCAGAACTGAATCAACCAATTCAGATCGGACTTCTTTATGAACTCTCATAAATGCACAGAAAAGAACAAGGATAGATTTCTATTTTTCAGTGAGCAATGACAGTTTCAGTCAACTCATCTTATGATTTCATATTCAAATGGCCATATGACTTCAGAATACTGTGTAGGATTTACTTTCAAACAGTTTACACTCAGAAATAGCAAGTGTAACCCCTCTCTCCCGGGTCCTCACCGCCACACCTCGTTCTGAGTGGGTCTCCGGCAGGGGAGGCGGACGCACTAACAAGGACGCTAAAGACTGCAGCCACTAGCACGTCTCTTGAGATCAGGGGAGTGAGGCTTACCTGCACAGTACCTACTCGCTGGCCTCCATTACACTCACCCCCCTAAACCTCACTCCCATCCGGGTCACGGCACCAATGTAACCCCTCTCTCCCGGGTCCTCACCGCCACACCTCGTTCTGAGTGGGTCTCCGGCAGGGGAGGCGGACGCACTAACAAGGAGGCTAATGTGTGTCAGGGGAGTGAGCTTTACCTGCACGGCACCTACTCGCTGGCCTCCGTTACACTAGCATCACGTTGAATTAAATTAGAAATATTGAAGTACAAGGACTGAAAAAGGCTTTCTACGTTGTAATGAGAAGCGCTTTTAAAAATAAAATAAAAAACAATTGTATTGTATTTTACAGTTAAATATCACAATGATGATATTGAAATGTTTTATTGTTTAGTCATTTTTATATTTATATTTTATATTTAATGATCATAAATAGTATTATTATTTAGCCATATTGATACATAATCAAAAAACAGTTTTACAATGCACAATTATACACTGTAATAACAACTTTCACTCAGAAATTACTAGTAAATTTCACAATTACAAAGTAACACATTGAATTCAATGTGAAATTTTGAAGTAGACAGAAAGAAATTGTATTGTATAATTACTCCAAAAGTTGTATTTACAGATTTGTATATATACAGTATATATATATATGTACAGTATAGTTCCATAAACCACTTTTATGTTACTTTTGTTGTTTTTTGGTCATATTGGGAGTTTCCATATCCCAGTCCTCATTCACTTTAATTATAATGACAAAGTGGACAGGATTTTTTTTTAAAAAAGAAAGAAATTGTTTTTATGTTGCATGTAAGAAGAAGTCATACAGTTTTGGATTGACATTAGTGTTAGCAAGTGATAACAGACTTTACATTATTTTTATGTTAACGACCCCTTTAAAAATAGTTGTTTTCACACGCCCAGTCAGATGTGTTTGTCTGTTTATTGTCTGTAGTGTTCTGTTGTTTGGGATAATAAGTCCTTCATAAACATGGATTAGAAGACCACTAAAAACCAAAACACATGTGTTTATTCTTTTGCTCTCTTTAACTTTTGCTCCCAAGGAGACCTCACGCGCTCTGCCTCCACTCGTCATGGAAACTTCAAGCCCACATGTGCAGCTTTGTTGATGGGAAAAAAAAGCATGTTATGATTAGAGGAAACATAAAACGTCATGAGCGTTTTCTTCAGCTAATCTTGTCCTATTATGTGGCAAGCCTGCTGTTACCATCACTAAACACTGAACCTCTGTAACAGTGTGCAGAGCAGTGCTGGGGAGTAACTATGTAAAAGTAGATGGTAAACTTTGCAGTAATGTGACAGTCGTTCAGCTGCTTTAAATATAGTGTTGTCCAGTAACAAGCTTTTTTTTCCCCCAACAATAGCATGACCAAATGCTACAATGCTGTTTTCATTTTACACTGTTTGCTCACACTAGACTGAATGAATACTTTTACAGGTAGTAGGGATGATTGCTTTGCTAATTCTAATTTGTGATAATGGGTTTGTGTGTTAGAAACTTATTTAAATTCATAAAAATAAAAAAGTGGCACTGCATAATTCAGCAAAAAAAAAAAAATCACAATATGCCTTAGTGTAATTGTCAAACCATGAAGACTGCGATTTAATTAAATAAATGCACTGCATGTTTCAGAGTAAAGCGCAGGACTGTGTTCATTTACACGTGAGCAGCTCATTGTCTGGTGTTTTCAGCATCTCTAAGCGGTAGGTAGTAATATTTAGTTTTTTTATATTTTGTTTTATTCAGTATTTTTTATATTTGTATTTATTATTATTATTATTATTTTATAGTCATATGAATATATAATCACAACATTTTGGTTAAATTTGTGCAGCTTAATAAACAAGCACAGCAAACCGGTATTTTTTTAAATTGCATTTGTAACGCCGCAATCGCAAATTTATCAGAAAAATCACAATTAAATTTTTTCCCCATGCATCACTATTAAAGTGAGTAACATGCTTGATTATAGTTTGTAATTGTTATTGATAAATGATAAACAAGGTTAAATCTGATCATTTGCAAGCTATATTACATTTGACAAATTATTACTTTTAAATATATTGTTAAATGGCAACCTTTACCTTTACTTGGTAATATTTGGTGTAAAAATACAATAAACAGTGTAACCCATTCTGGTTCTGCGTAGCATTGGAAAGTCTGATCCATTTTAGTGATTTGTTTCAGTTGTTTGTGTAAATTAATTGATTTAAATCATTATTAACTACTGTAAGTACAGCTCCTGCAACGCATTTTTGTTCTTTTTTTATAGAGGTGTATTTAGTTAAATTTTGCTGTTCACTACATACACATTTTGCTGTTTTGACTCAGTATTGTAAATTAGGGTTTATTCTATTTATTTTTTAGCTGTATTTAATGTAAATGTATCCACTCAGAGTTTGATGTTAACAACCAAATTTTTCATTCATTCATTCAAAAAAAAGTCATTGTTTCTGTGTCAGACAAAAAACAGCTTGATTAAATTATGAATTACATCACTGGATAGTAGTAGAAAATACTGCCCTTATACAGCTTCAATGTGGCAATACCTTTGCTACAGTAAAGGTAGTAAAGATACAGCTTGGAGTGAAAGAAACTATTGTTTCAAAAGACTTGCTTGACTAGTTTTGTTCACATAGAATACATTTTTCAGGCCTGAGGAATGGGGAAAAAATGCAATCATTTTATTTTTTTACAACTTTCAACTTGAGCTGTGTTTTTGAAATGCCTTGTCAAGCACAAGACACTGCAAAAGATGCAAGAAGCGAAAGCAATGGTCGAAAACGTCCTTCTGGCATGAGTAACTTCTAGCTTGGCAAACTACAGAGATGTGGGACTCGTGATGTCATACATAACGCAGCAGTTTTATGTCAAAATCGGACTGTCACACTCAACTGAAGGTTTGCAAAAGCATTGGACTAATGGCAATCTGTTTCTTCTTCATTCAGTGCTTGCATTACCTTCCTAAAGACAGAACAGCTGCAGCACCTGCTGATTTTATAGGCATTTTTTCACTGAAGTAAACACAGTCTCCACACGTCAACATGGCCTTTATTGGTCTCGTTTACTCACAGACTTTGAGTTTGTTTATGGGGTTTTAAAGTGGCATTACAGCAGCCAAAAGAAAAACTGAAACAGTTGAGTGTTTCAACAAATGCTGTCTGATTATGAAACAGTATATCCTGGATTGGTCCAGTGAGATTTAAAAAAAAATTCAGTCTTATGAAATGCATTACGGTAGCACTTCTCGAACCCAGCATTTGCAAGCCACGTGGAACCGTTTATGCACTTGTAGTTACAACTCAATGACTGTGTAAGAGGGAACTCGCAGTGTTCCCCGTCACACACAGATATTGGTTTCTCATGTCATAATTTGAGAGAAAAACTGACGCTGAAAAAAAAATGGTGAGGCATTTTCAGTTTCATTTTATTCACATTAATGGTTTTGCATTATCCAGGAAAGGTGTTTAAATCTATTAAGGGGAAATATTGGATTATCTGGGTGCATTGTTGGCTTAAATGTGAGATCAGCTCAGCGCCTAATAATACAGGACAAACCCTGTTCGCAAACACACGCATAATGACTCAAACTGGATCAAAACCTGTCCCACACTGCCATAACTTCATGCATTTAAAAGACATTAAGAAATGGCATGTTGACATGAAATATCAACCAGTGACAGCAACGTCTTTCAGTGTGAATAGTATAGTATGTGCTTCATCTAAACTGCTTTTCGAATCATTTTAGAATTATTCGGCGAAACACAGGAACTACTGTACGCCAACTGAGAAAAGTTTCTGAATGAATTGTGAGTGATGTGATATCAATTATCACACTATATTTCTCAGAATATGAGCCAAGTAGGCCCAAGAACACAAAATATGTTACTAAATTAACTGGGTTTATTCACGTCTAAAATACCATTCATCATCAACGAATCAGCCTATATACATTATTTAGACCAATTTAGACCAACAAAACTAATTTTTATTAGTTACAATCAGAAATATCTTTAAGGTAACAATTGCAGGTTACCACTTTTTTACAGTGCAGTATTATACATGTGTTTTGGACCACATAGAATATTTGTACTGAAAAAATACTTATCTATAAATTATTTGAACAAAAATATAAAATTTTCCACTTTCCATTTTTCCTATGCACAATTATTTGAGCAAAAATATACATATTTCCTTACAAGCCTCAGGATTTTGCTCAGTTTTTGCTCAGACAAGCCTCAGATCTGAACAGATATTAAACTTCACTGTTTATGCTGAATGATTCCTTAAAGGTGACATATCATGAAAATCGGACTTTTCCAGGTTTTAAGTGCTATAATCAGGTCCTTGGTGCATCTACCAACCAAGGAAACGTGAAAAAGATTAACCCCGTAACTTTGTTTTGGTAAGCCTTTGTTGGTAAGACGTGCGTCTGATTTCGCTCCCTTGGTGACGTGGCAAAGGGATCTCATTATAATATTACCGCCCCTTAATCTGTACATTTCCACCCACGGCGCCGTCATTTTAATTTCACTAGCGACAATGGTGTACCAGTTCTAATGCCATGGCGAAAGTTTGAGCAAAACACGCTAACTGTTCTGTCTTTGGCTGCACAGACGAGCACAGAACACTATTTAGAGTCCCAGCCTCAGAGGAGACAACAGAGCAGTGGATTTATTGATTTATTTACTGTATATTGCTGCTGCCACAAAGATCTAAAATAAACCTGTGATTTATTTCCCAGCTGTTTACCTTCACAGACATAACCGACTATTTTTGTAACTCGTGTGTGTTTTTAACGTAAACTTGTGTGTGAATGATAACTTAGTTTAGTACTCACATGCTGTGAAAGCCGCTTTCTGTGCGTGTGCTTCGGATGTGTGCGCTCAGAAAACCGCATATCAGAAGTTTAAACTCATATGGTTTAAAATGCATGATTTCAGCGTGATAAACATGATAATCAGAACCAAAACAGATGTTTT
>NW_015505482.1:1223535-1248485 GCF_001515645.1 Sinocyclocheilus grahami | reverse complement strand
CACACACACACACACACACACACAGTTCCTCTCTTCATAAATCTCAGTCCTTTCACTTATTTGTTCTCTCATATTCCTTCTGCACTTTCTCTGGCTCCGTACCAGGTGGTTTAGGTCACTATTATATCTATTATATTTGAGTACTTTAAACAGAAAGGGACTGTAAAAATGTTACAGTAAAACTCATTTGTTGAAGGGATAGTTCTAATTCTCTAATCATATGCTCACCTTCATATTGTTCTAAAATCGGTTTTCTTTAAATTACAAAAGAAGAGATTTTGAAGAAAGTGCTGGTCACTCTTTTCCATACAGTTTCAATAAATATGGGCACAGGAGAGTTCAAGCTTTAAAAAGATGCTACAACTTTATTGCTATACTGTATATTGACTTCAGAGAATTTGAAATATAGTGCATTTGTAATATGAAGTACTTTTTTAGGGATTTTTTTCTCAGCCCCCATTCATTGTACAGTAGCCTAATGTTGTTAAAATATTTTATAGGCTGTAAAATAAGTGTGGAAGAATAAAGTATGAATTACCTTATAATGTACAGTGAACATCTATATTTTGGCAAACAATACATGTACTGTTACAGTAAAAGATTGATTAAATTGTTTTTCTTAGTTAAATTATTATTTTTTATTTAATCTACATATTTTTTAAATGAAAGCTCTCAGAAGTGCCTTTGTGTTGCATCACTTTTGATTATTTTTTATTATTAGGGTTTTCTACCTTACATTTTATTGTATTTGGTTAATGTTATTAGTGTTTATCAGTATATCTAAAAGTGAAGCACAGATGAATGCATTTCAAGTACAGTAGGCTGTAATTGTAACATTATACAGTATATGCAGTTATGAAATGTAAAATAAACAGGTACCAAACAAACATTTTTGACAGTGTTTCAGTTTGTGAAAACTGAACCATTATATGTGGACTGACACATACTGGAAACAATGATGAATTCATGATGAAAATTTTGTACTGGACCTAAAAAGTGCCGGGAGCGGTCCTGCCCCCAACTGCCTACTAGCATTTTCCAGTCGTGCCGTATGTGTCATGAAGTTGGACTGAAATGACATTTGAATGAAGAGGCTAACTCTCAGAGCTCATGTGAGTTAACGCTCTGTCAGTATCTCGTGTACCGCACTCCCTTCCTTCAACTTTAGCCTTTGAGCCGAATTAAATATGACAGATTACTGACACTGAAGCAAGTTAAGCAAAAAATAAAAGCAAATGCATTTTGTTTGAAAGGAATAGTTCATCTAAAAATGAAAATTTGCTGAAAATGTACTCACCCTCAAGTCAAAGATGTAGATGGGTTTGTTTCTTCATAAGAACAGATTTGGAGAAATGTAGTATTATATCACTTGCTCAGCAGTGGGTCCTCTGCAGTGAATGGGTGCCGTCAGAATGAGAGTCCAAACAGCTGATAAAAACATCACAATAATCCACAAGAAATCCACACAACTCCAGTGCATCAGTTAACGTCTTGTGAAGTGAAAAGATGTGTGTTTGTAAGAAACAAATCCATCATTAAAACATCATTCAAACTGTTACTTCCCATAATATTGCTTTCTTCAGTGAAAAAGTCATCTTGTCTGAATCAGGAGAGAAATATGCACCGATTAAGCACTGCTTGCAAACAAATGAACAGTTCAAAACCGTTCTAAACAAATACATTGGTGGATTTTGATATGAGAAGACAACAGGGAATTTTTCACTGAAGGAAACATTATTATGGATTATGGTCTCGTATTTTGCTTATAAGCAAAAGGTTTAAAGTTAAAAACATCTTAATGATGGATTTGTTACTTACAAATGCATATATTTTGACTTCACAAGACATTAATTAACTGATGGACTGGAGTGGTGTGGATTACTTGTGGATTAGTGTGGTGTTTTTATCAGCTGTTCTCATTCTGACGGCACCCATTCACTATCTATATTTTGGCAAACAATACATGTACTGTTACAGTAAAAGATTGATTAAATTGTTTTTCTTAGTTAAATTATTATTTTTTATTTAATCTACATATTTTTTAAATGAAAGCTCTCAGAAGTGCCTTTGTGTTGCATCACTTTTGATTATTTTTTATTATTAGGGTTTTCTACCTTACATTTTATTGTATTTGGTTAATGTTATTAGTGTTTATCAGTATATCTAAAAGTGAAGCACAGATGAATGCATTTCAAGTACAGTAGGCTGTAATTGTAACATTATACAGTATATGCAGTTATGAAATGTAAAATAAACAGGTACCAAACAAACATTTTTGACAGTGTTTCAGTTTGTGAAAACTGAACCATTATATGTGGACTGACACATACTGGAAACAATGATGAATTCATGATGAAAATTTTGTACTGGACCTAAAAAGTGCCGGGAGCGGTCCTGCCCCCAACTGCCTACTAGCATTTTCCAGTCGTGCCGTATGTGTCATGAAGTTGGACTGAAATGACATTTGAATGAAGAGGCTAACTCTCAGAGCTCATGTGAGTTAACGCTCTGTCAGTATCTCGTGTACCGCACTCCCTTCCTTCAACTTTAGCCTTTGAGCCGAATTAAATATGACAGATTACTGACACTGAAGCAAGTTAAGCAAAAAATAAAAGCAAATGCATTTTGTTTGAAAGGAATAGTTCATCTAAAAATGAAAATTTGCTGAAAATGTACTCACCCTCAAGTCAAAGATGTAGATGGGTTTGTTTCTTCATAAGAACAGATTTGGAGAAATGTAGTATTATATCACTTGCTCAGCAGTGGGTCCTCTGCAGTGAATGGGTGCCGTCAGAATGAGAGTCCAAACAGCTGATAAAAACATCACAATAATCCACAAGAAATCCACACAACTCCAGTGCATCAGTTAACGTCTTGTGAAGTGAAAAGATGTGTGTTTGTAAGAAACAAATCCATCATTAAAACATCATTCAAACTGTTACTTCCCATAATATTGCTTTCTTCAGTGAAAAAGTCATCTTGTCTGAATCAGGAGAGAAATATGCACCGATTAAGCACTGCTTGCAAACAAATGAACAGTTCAAAACCGTTCTAAACAAATACATTGGTGGATTTTGATATGAGAAGACAACAGGGAATTTTTCACTGAAGGAAACATTATTATGGATTATGGTCTCGTATTTTGCTTATAAGCAAAAGGTTTAAAGTTAAAAACATCTTAATGATGGATTTGTTACTTACAAATGCATATATTTTGACTTCACAAGACATTAATTAACTGATGGACTGGAGTGGTGTGGATTACTTGTGGATTAGTGTGGTGTTTTTATCAGCTGTTCTCATTCTGACGGCACCCATTCACTACAGAGGATCCACTGGTGAGCAAGTAATGTAATGCTACATTTCTTCAAATCTGTTCTGATAACGAAACAAATCTTGGCTGGCCTATGTGTGAGCAAACTGTCAGCAAATTTTCATTTTTGGGTGAGCTATTCCTTTAATTTTGAGCAGTGTATCTATTGTTTAATCATTTCAAGCCTGACAAATTACTTTTTGGAAATACTTTGCTTTAAATCTGTAGTTGTACAATCTTTCAAGACACACAATTGGTGGCGTTCACTGTCATTAATGTCTGCAGAACAAACGATGCAGAATGAATTATGAGCTGAAGTTTAATATTAATGTATTTAACATTAAGAATTTCTCCAAATCCTTTTCAAGCGCATACATTTTGGAGCTGGTCCGCTCTTTAAAAGCAGTTCCCATGCTTTCTTCCTGTCTGTTTCTGGCTAATCATGCAAGAGAACTCAAAGCCATCTGCAGAGGTGAACCTAAGCCATACAGTGCACCTCATCACATCGGCCACAATGGCTTTCCTTTTCCACTGGCCTGGACAGAGTAAGCCGGTGGAAACTGGCCTTGGGAGACTTGTTTAAGACAGTGGATTTCAGTCTGGAAGCCAAAGTTTCAATAGCTGCATCTGCGTTTCGGGTTAAGCAGACTTGACCTATTCTTCTTTTTAAGACTTTCCAAATGGAACATTAATATCCGCGAGCGCTCAGGTTCAGTGCATGTCCTCTACTTGTCCTCTCGATTCAGGACAAAAACTAATCTTTGAGATTCGCATCCCAACGGTGAGATAAAATGAGCTGAAAACAAAAGGGCCGCTGGAATGAATGGTTTAGGTTGGATTCCCATCAACAGTCTATCATAACATGTAAGATAGATGGATATTCACTATTGCAATCCTTCCTTGTTTCACAGCTTACATATATGAATAAGTTTATGAGTGTTTTAGTATGGTCTCTAATTTATTTATTTTTTCAGTAAGAACATGTAATATGTCAAAACTTACAGTTAAGACATTTACAATGATGCTAATGATTTCTATTTCAAATAAATTTCACAGATTACACAAAACAACAATATATATATATATATATATATATATAATTGGTGCGGTCAAACGATTATTTTGCATCCAAAATAAATTTTATTTTCGCATCCATAATAAATGTTTTTTGTTTACATAATATATGTGTGTGTACTATATATATATATATAAATACACACACATGCATGTATATATTTAAGAAAAATATGTTATGTTTATATATTAAATATATTTATATATAAATTATATGAATATAAAAATATACATGTAAATACATGTAAATATTGTCAAAATATATACTGTATGTGTGTGTATTTATATAAGCATGATAAATATACACAGCACACACATTTATTATGTAAACAAAGACTTTTATTTTGGGTGCGAGTAATCGTTTGACAGCACTAATATATGTATGTATATATATATATATATATATATATATATATATATAAACAGCACAACTGTTTTCTAAATAAATAAATGAGTCATGTTAATACACATAAATAAACTGGTAAATAAATAGATTTTATTATATGCAAATCAGCATATTAGAGTGATTTCTGAAGGATCATGTGACACTGAAGACTGGAGTAATGATGCTGAAAATTCAGCTTTGCATCACAGGAATAAATTACATTTTAAATTATATCCACATAGAAAGCAGTTATATTCAATTGTAATAATATTTCACAATATTACTGTTTGTACTGCATTTTTGATCAAATAAATGCAGTCTTGATGAGCATAAAGGAATTCTAGCTTTAAAAAACATTTAAAAATCTTACACACCACAAGCAGTAGTGAAGTGAATTTGATTCATTTCTGTGAATCCGTTCAAAGGTCCATTTAAAGAAATCAATTCCTAACTCCGACTCAGTGATTCGTTTGGATTACCACTCAAGTATTCTCTGTGTGACAGCTAGCCCTCACATTCTCACAAAAAGAACACTATATTGTGTGTAAAACATATAGTTTTAATGAAAACACATGGTTTTATGAAGGCTGATGTCTTCTGTATTTCAACACTATATAGGACGGGCGGTATGGCGTGTTATCGCCAGCTTAAACAACATGGCATGGCTCCATGAAGGGTCAAAAAAGAAACACAGCAACTACAATGTAAAACAGAGGAGAAATGTATGTTATGGTACAGCAGGAGATTTCAGACACAAGGATGGAAATGTTTCTAGCAGAAAGTAAACTTCCATTGCTCTCTGCTGGGGTCAAAAAGAGGCCATTTCCACCATAAACACACACATCAGCACTCACACACACTTTGTGCCATCTATTCCTAGAATAACACGCAGATCCACTAAACACAATAAATACACAATAACCAAATATAGATATACACAATCACAACCGATTATTGTGAATACAAACAAACTCGGTTGCTTCTGCATAAAGCACCCACTCACATACATACTGAGATACTGAAGTCCACACACACACAGAGAGAGAAGACTCTCTCTCTCTCTGTGTGTGTCTTCACACTGTAGCTGGTCTGTCGGATCATTTTGCTCTTTTATGAGAAGAGGCAGAGTTTTGGCTAACCACAGCATCCCATGATTTGCAGCTTTCTGGCGCATTCCCAAGATCTCAGCTTACATATCATAATACTCCATCTCAAACCTACAGCACCCAGTGTAGCCTTCCCTTACAGCTCGTGTCTTTATATAATAATAAACAATATAGTCATAAATGTGACCATGTCTCACTATGGAGCAAAAACTCTATTGTGTAAAATGAGAAAAAGTTCAACTGGAATAAATCATTTTTATAGTCAAATTATAATTTTTTATGTGACATTTAAGATTTAAGTTCAACTTGAAGTTAATCTTTGGATTTTCCATATGACTACACAAGACCTAATTTATTTTATTTACAGTATATGGACTATTAAGCCACACAGTACAGTATATGGACAGTTAATACCTGTCTATAATATAATATAATAGGTGTGCTGAAGGCATGTTTTCAGATTAAAATATAAAAATTAAAATAGCTTAATATAAAAACCCAATTTTTTGATTAAAAAATGTTAAGTGATTTATGTGATTACAAAGTAAGTAAAATTACTTTCAAATGTGATTTTACAAAATCCAGGTTTGCTGTGCTTGTTTTCAGGGCTGCACAATTTGGTCACATTTTTGTGATTATATATCAATATGGCTATAAAATAATAGTAATAATAATCATCTCGTTGTCATCATCATCATCAGTATTATTATTAATGTTAAAAATAATCATAATTATTATTATTATTATTACTACTACTACTACTAAATATAAAAATTTGTAAATAAAAACAAAAAAAATTACTATTGTAGTATTTCACTGTAAAAAAAATTTAAAAATCAAGTGTTAAAGAATAAATAAATAATAATCAATTATAATTTTTTGATTTGCATTACTGTAAAATTACAAAACTAATATTTATCACATAATATAACTTAATTTGTTTATTTTCAAACATTAAACCATACAAACAAAATCTATATTTTGTGGAAAACCGCAAGTAGCCCTAAAGCTTCTCTTTTGTTGATATGCATGCTGAATGCATGATTTAAGATTTAATAATTAAAATGAATTGAAACAACTTGATGTTGGCACCAAGTGTTACAGTGATACATCTTCCATCAAGCTGGCAATGAGCACTGCTGCCCATAAAACACATATAACAGATGCACTAAACACACACACATACATTTCCCTCATCAGTAATGACTCAGTTGACTCAGTTTACATTCATGCGACATGCTGAAGCTGGCTCTGTCCTAATGAGTATCAGTGTTAATTATCAGTGACCGATATAGGCCGCAGCTGCACAGAAGCTTTCTCCTATTACACACCGGCTACCCCAGAGTCATTCAGCGCTTCGAATCAGAGGAGAGCCAGCTGACGGATTGAGACAGGGATTCACTGTACCTTTCCACTGCCACACATATAGGTTTTGTCCTTGTTCTCTCTCTCCTCCACCTATTTTGTTGCCTTATACGTCTCTTATGCAGTGCAGGCTTTTTGTTATTGTTTTATTTTCATTTGTTTCCCTCACTTTATGTGATGTATTAAGCTTATAGTGCTGAAGGCTTGGGGAAATAGAAAAGGAGTGGGAAGAGAGACTGTAGACGGCTCGTTTTGCCCTACATGGTATGGAATGTCAGGATACCTCTCACACTCTTCAGGGGTTCATTAAGGGCGGATAGCAAGATCGCTTCACTAAACTCAGCTCTGAGCCTTACAATCTGTATACATAAACAGAGGAAAACATTTATCCTGATAAGAATGTATAATGGGGATAAAATGTGAGAATTTAAGGATAATATAAGATCTTCTACTGGGCCAAAGATTTCATACTATATAGACCAGTGGTTCCCAACCCTGGTCCTGGAGGCACCCCTACACTGCACGTTTTGCATGTATCCTTAATCAAACACACCTGATTCAGGTCATCAGCTCACTAGTAGAGACTCCAAGACCTGAAATTGGTGTGTCAGAGAAAAGAGACATGCAAAATGAGCCGTGTTGGGGTGCCTCAAGGACCAGGGTTGGGAACCACTGATATAGACTACAAAGAACTATGCTGCAGTGCCATCTAGTGGTGTGAAAGTTCAATAACGATAATTTATTTTTTTATTTTTTTAGAAAGGAAATACCAAATTGTCAAGGTTATTATTGACCTTCTTGTGAAATACTAAGAAAATTAGGAGATGGTTTCATTAAGTCTGTTTTTTTTTTTCAATTTTAAGAGAGACAAACACACTGAATACCCAAGTCTGTGTACTGGTGGTCAGTTTTGCGTTGTTTTTTACAGCATTATGGAAAAGTTTCATTCACTGATCCCACTGTAGAAATTCTCTATTCACAATGAGTCATGATTAATTTATACTTTAAAAATATACTTAGTGAAAATACAAAAGTACCCACATTTAGTTTTGCCTAAGTGAGTGAAAGGTACATGTTTTTATGTACAAGTTTTTAAAAGTAGCAAAAATAGTCTTGGAGAATATGTTACCTTTTAAACGTCTGCGATCAGTAAGATTTTTTTTAAAGAAATTTATACTTTTATTCAGCAAGAATGTAATAAATTGATCAAAAGTGAAAGTGAAGACATTTATAATATTACAAAATTAATTTTAGATATTCTATTTCAAATATATTCTGTTCTTTTGAGCTTTCTATTAAGACACTTCTTTCAAAAACAATAAAATATCTTACTAACCCCAAACTGTAGTGTAGTGTATGTTTGATTTATTTATTAATGTTGTCTCTATAGGACACCTGATACACCTGGGTTAAAATTGAAACAAATATCTTGATCCAAAACGTGACAGTGTTACACTTTAACAAAAAAAATTATATATATATCAGGAATATTCATTTTCTATTTGAATTCGTTCATTTAAAAGTAGACACTTCAAGCTTCAGATACGGGAAAGACTGTACCTTGCTTTAGTTTGATACGTATTACATAATCAGATAATATTTGTTTTCAATTTGAATTTGTTCATTTAAAAGTAGACACTTGATGTGTAGAAAGTTACTGACGGAGACCGAGACGACAGAAAGCACACCCTGTTTGTTTTGTTTATTTTACAAAAGCACAATGTTTTGTTGTTATTGTCAGTGTACACAAATAAAAGTAGGGCCTTTTTAGATTCGATTGATTTTAGTCTTATCTGTATCTGAGTATTTAAGGTTTCTCTGTGAATCAGGAAAAACTGAAAGTGAACGCGCCGGCGTGCAGAGGGTTGAAGACGCTGCATTCAATTTTATCTTTAGACTGTAAATTTAGATTTCAAATTCAATATTGATATTAGAACTGTTGAAATTATTTACAGTATGTAACGCAAGTACTTTATAAGTAACTGTAATTAAATTACCTAAAAATGAACTGTAATCCCTTACTTTACTTTTTTTTTTTTATTATTGACTGTTCACATTCAATTCAAGTTAATCAATCTTCAGCAACTGTGTAACTAAAACTTGTCACTTTAGGTCACAGACTGTGTTGTAGTGATAAATTCCAAATACAGTTTACATAACAGGAAAATTAAAGGGATAGTTCCCAAAAATGAAAATTCTGTCATTAATAACTCACCCTCATGTCGTTCCAAACCCGTAAGACCTTCGTTCATCTTCGGAACACAAATTAAGATATTTTTGATGAATTCTGAGCTCTCTGACTCTCCATAGACAGCAAGGGAACTACCACAATCAAAGTCCAGAAAGGTAGTAAGGACATTGATAAAATAATCCATGTGACTTCAGGGGTTCAACCGTAATTTTACGAATCTACAAGAATACTTTTTGTGCGCAAAGAAAAAAAATAACGAATTTATTCAACAATTCGTCTCCTCCGCATCACCCTAGCGCCATTTTGGAGAGTATCACATACGTAAACAATGTATGATGTTCTGTGTCAGCTGCGTCACGCTCCGTAAAATTACGGTTGCAGCACCCAGGGAGCAGTTGGGGGTTTGGAGAGAGCACTATACATGTTCAATCCCCCCACCTACAATCCCTGCTGGTACAAGACTCGATCCCAAAGCCTTTGGGTTATGAGTCCCACACTCTAACCATTAGGCCACGACTTCCCCAGTAGTTAATGACTTTAACTATTAATATTAATAGTTAATCCCCAATAATAGTTATGACTTGCTAAAATGGCTTCAAAGGATTGGCTTTTCATTTTCTATTGAGCATAAGGCATGAATAAAAGAAGACTTGTTGAATTTGAGATAAAAAAAAATAAATGCTAAATTAAATTATATTAACAATGTAATAGGTATTGTTGCAGTATTGATGCTAGACCAATGATTTGCTTAGTGATATTTAAAGGGATAATTCACCCAAAAATGAAAATTCTGTCATTAATTACTCGCCCTCATGTCGTTCCAAAACCGTAAGACTTTCGTTCATGTTCGGAACACAAATTAAGATATTTTGGATGGAATCTGAGAACTCTCTGACCGACAGCAAGGATATTACCACGAATCACGATCAATGCACAGAAATGTAGCAAGGACATCAGTAAAATATGTGACATCAGGGGTTCAACCGTAATTTTACAAAGCTAAGAGAATGCTTTTTCTACACAAAGAAAGCAATAATAACATAATTTATTCAGCAATTCTTCTCCCCAATTAGTTCCGCCATTTTGGAGAGTAGGGGAGAGCTGGGCACAAAGTAACACTTTTTGACTTTCTCAGTTTGTGTAAATCCACATGGGGTTCAGAATATAATTTTTTTTATCCACAGTAATTTTACACTTGTCTAGTACAAATATGTCACTTTGTTTCATAATTACAGTGTATACGTTTTTCTTTATTTACCCTCAAAAAATGGAAGTGAAACGTGACAACATGCCCCATAGGTGGGGTACATTGTAACATCTGAGGGGCACGTTGTAACATGACCATATGACAGCTTAAAATGTTATCTGATCGAATGAAAAAAAATTATACAAAACAAACTAAAATATTTTGTTAATAAAATACAATTACTTTTTTCAAATAAAATAATGCCGTTTTTTAAGAATTAAAAATAATCTGATTTTGGAGTTTGACAATGAACACATTGCAACCATGCTTGGGACGGCCCACATAAATGAGCAAAAATGCTTTACATATCTTGAAATAATAATTTCTAAACATTAAACGTTGACTGTCTTTCTTTATTTGGGTGGCCGAGAAGTGCAAAACAAATCACAATTCTGAAAACAAAAGAACAAATTACAAATGCAAATGCAAGTCTAAAAAACAAAATAACAATTCAGAAAACACAACAACAATTCAGAAAACATTATAACAGGTCAGAAAACACAACGACAAATCTGAAAACAAATTAACAAGTCAGAAAACACAAGGACAAATCAGACAAACCGGAAGAGGTAGGTATAGTTTGAGACAGCGCCATTGGTTTGGGATTACTCACCGCTGACTGGACGAGACATCTGTCAATCAACGTATACAGGAAGAACCAGCCGAAGAACAGCAGAGTCGTGGTAGAAAGTTCAGAGATGGTATTAAAGTAGCTCAGTTTAAATGTATTGTATGAATTGCCCTTACTATGGAATAAAAAATACATTTAGAGTGTATATTTACATTTTGTTAAAAGTAGTTGTGAAACATACGCTCCAGTGGTGCAGATGGATACGTGCGCGTTGTTGGCTTTTTGACGCGATCGACCCGGGTTCTATCCCACCTTTTGCCAAACTTTTTTTCCCTCCCTTTTCAAATCTCCTATTAGCAATGGATTCTATTTACACTAAGTGAAAATAGCAGTATTTTTAGCAATATGCTATTTTTTTATATACGTTACCAAGTGCAAATACCTATTTACACTGTTAAAATAGCAGGATTTCTACTATCAAGTATACTACTTGTTGCAAATAGTGGCAATTATCTGCACTTCAGTATTGTAGTACATTATAAAACAGTATGCAATAATAACGTATTGAGTGTAAATGATCATTTAAATTTAAATTATTAAATGGATGCCACCTTATTGGCACAATAAAGCCCTCCCTACACCTACCCGATACTTTATTTTCAACTTTTTGATTATTTCCTTAATTTTTATTGAAAATAAATGCCTTTACGATGTGATACGAGATTTGAAAAGGGAGGAAAAAAAAGTTCGGCAAAAGACGGGATCGAATCCAGGTTGATCCCGTCAAAAAGCCAACAGCACACACTTATCCATCCTTGCCACTGAAGCTGACAATTTACAGTCACTTTTAACTAAATGTAAATATACACTCCGTATTTTTATTCCATAGTAAGGGCAATTCATACAATACATTTAAACTGAGCTACTTTAAAACCATCTCAGAACTATCTACCAGGACTCTGCTGTTCTTCTCTGTATATGTTGATTGACAGATGTCTCGTCCAATGTTCTTTTGTTTTCAGAATTGTGATTTGTGCTGCACTTCTCGGCCACCGTATAAAATACATTCGAATTATCATGAGATCCTGTTGGTCTATGTACATCATACCTGTGTAGCTCGTCGAGTCTGTCTGGCCTGCCGTGATTTGGCCTTCCTCTGAGACTCTGACTCCTCATCCCTCTCTGGGATCATGCGTGTCCTGAGACAGGATACAGGAAGAACTGATGAATCTAAACACACTGAGAATACATCTTCACAGTGAAAAAAAGGATAAGAATATACCCAATTATAGAATAGTAGCCTATAATGTTTACTTATTTCTGCCCCTGATTAAGTATTAATGGATTATTTGTTTTAGAATTAACCACAGTTGCAATTTCTATTCTTTACCATTTGTAATTTCAAAATAGTAGTTATAAAACTCAATTTCATCAAAAATAAGATGTGCAGGCTGCAGGGATAAACAGTCATATCGAACATACAGTAAGTCAATTAGATGTTTGTTTTAAATAAATGCTTTTCTTCAGCAGGGATGCATAAATTGATCAAAAGCACCAACAAAGACTTTTTTATTGTTTCAAAAGATTTCTATTTCAAATAAATGATTTTTTTCAACATTCTATTCATCAAATATTTCCACAATAACATGAAGCAGCTCAGCTGTTTTTATGATTGATAATAAAAAGAAATGTTTCTTCATATTAGACTGATTTCTGAAGGATCATGTGACACTGAAGACTGGAGTAATGATGCTGAAAATTCAGCTTTGCATCAAAAAAATAAATAACATTTTAGATATATTCAAATGGAAGATAATTATATTTGTAATACTATTTCACAATATCAATACTGTGTTTTATATATGCTGTATTTTTTAGATAAATGCAGCCTTGGTGAAGAGACTTCTTCAAAAACATAAAATTTTACTGACACCAAACTTATGCACTGTAGAGTAGTGTACATACAATACACTCATACACACACGCATGCACAGACACTGTAAAATTTTAGATTAGGGAATATTGACTATAGTTGCTTATTAGCATGCATATTACTAGCATATTGGCCGTTTATCACTGCTTATAAAGCACAGGTAATGCCTTATTCTGCATATGACCATATTGTACATTCCTTATACCCAATTTATTTGGGGGCAGAAATATGATCTCATGTTCTTGACAGGATTTGTGAGATTCATCCAGTGACGTCTGTGCTCTCAACAGATTGTTTCATGCTGCACAAGAAGATCAATATCTATAAGTGTTGAATTTCCCCACTGAAAGCACTAGAGGCCAGACGACGTACTGTCCCACTCAGATGAGCACAAAGAGATGAGTAAGCATTCTGACTAATGACCAAATCAGACCACTAAGCACTCTGCATGTCCCCCACCCTTCCTATCCAGCAGAGTTATCGATCGACATGTGGCCATGAGCCTCCAGAACCATATCAGAGCATTACTGATGTTATGATTCATTTACATTCAATTTCATTAAAACTATGTAGCCCTACCTGCCATCTGCTCATTCTCCAACTGCATGTGTTGACAGTTAGAACCTACATCTACTTATAAATTCTATAGAAGTAAAATAAAAATGTGTTCCTGAAAACACACTTTAATTTGAGTACATCTATCTGAATACACTAAAAACTATCTCCAATTTGTCAAATTTGATCACCTAGTGTATTATAAATAATAGTAATAATAATAGTATTAATACCAACATTGTATATACATAAATCACAATACAATACATATATTCTGTGTGTGTGTGTGTGTGTGTGTGTGTGTGTGTGTGTGTGTGTGTAAACAATATTGTCCAGTACACAATATATGTATTGTACTACTAATCTACAATTTTAATATACAATGGTATTATAATATACAGTACCAAATACTGCAAAAATGATATAATCTGCTTCTAATATCACCCTAATCAGACTAATAATAATAGTATTAGTATAATAGTAATAATAATAGGAAAGGTAGTAGTAATAAACAATATTGTCCAGCATATACATAATATATGTTTTGTATTTCTAATCTACAATTATAAAATACAATGGCATTATAATATACAGTAGCAAACATTGCAAAAAAATATATCATATGCTTCTAATATCACCCTAATCAGACTAATAACAGTGATAATAATAATAATAATTTATAATGTAATTATTTCTGATTATTCTGACTATTTCTGATCATATAAAATCATAGTCCAGTATTGATGCTTATAGGTTACCAATATGTTGTGCTTCTTATAATGACATTCACACCCTTATAATAATAAATAAATAAGTGCAAGTAATTAACATTCATGCTAAACTGACCGTTCAAACTGAGCTCCACAACTCTTCAAAAAGTTACAAGTTACTTCATCCGTCCTATAAGACCTAATCTCAGACCAGAGACCAGAGTAAAAACATGCTGCTAAAGCAAAGTGTCTTAACTCCTGGTAAAAGCACAGTATTGAAGACATCAAGGCCACAGACACAGCAAAGTGAACAGCAGCAGCACAGCGCTCTTACAGTGTATCAGCCGATGATAAAGGAGGAGCATGCAGCTGTTTGAGGGAGATAAAGCAGGCTGAATACTGTACCTGAGCAGACAGTCCTGCATCGTCCGGCCTGATACTACACGACTCGTGCCAATGCCAGCGGAGGAGAGAGACTGCAGCTGGGATGAGAAGAGGGATGGAGGGGGAGGGACAGAGAGATAGGACACAGGATACAGTGACTTTCAAGGAAGGAGATTAAATAGCAATAGAACAGAACAGACTGTAACTCAGAGAGATACAAGCATAGAGACTAGGCACATGATGCTCATTTTATCCGGATTTACACAATTCAGAAATACATTAACAATGCAATTCACAGAGACAATGATTTGAATGTGTGCCATTTCAGTTTCTGTCTCATGTTTTCAATTTCTTTACGTTTTTTGGCATTCGTATATTAAATATTTTATTTAAAAAAAAATTTAATAATTCAGGAAACTTTGGCATTACTTTTTACTTTATGCTTACATCGAATTTTTTGTGTCATTCAAAGAAAATTAAAGTCGAAATTATTAAAGCAAAAAAATTTTATTAAAAAAAGTACTTTATAACAAATAGAGTTAAAAACATGACATACCATGTCATAATTATGAAATTAGAAAGTCTAAATTACGAGTCATAAATTCGAAACTAACAAAAAATAAAGACGTAAGTGTCATCAGTTAAAGATTTTTATCTCAGAATTTTGGCTTTTTATC
Source organism: Sinocyclocheilus grahami (assembly GCF_001515645.1). Taxonomy (NCBI): domain Eukaryota; kingdom Metazoa; phylum Chordata; class Actinopteri; order Cypriniformes; family Cyprinidae; genus Sinocyclocheilus; species Sinocyclocheilus grahami. The sequence goes on along the minus strand of NW_015505482.1, from coordinate 1,232,975 downwards.
TGATAATTGTAACTATTTATGTCAATTATAATTGACCTTTTTTTCTTATTGTGACAGAAATTAGTTTCCATATTTTTGCATTCTGATACAGCCTTATTTGTTACAGATTTTTCTTTGATACTACACTTGTAAACTGCTGTAGACTGAAAAAAAAAATAGAAATCCATTGCAGTCTGTAGATACTGATCCTAGAGTTCATGTAGTGACGCTTAATTGCCAGTAGAGCTCAGCATTATTCTCTCCACACACAAATTGTTGCCTTGTGAAAAGATTTGGCTGTTACTTTAGTTAGATGTTAGATTACATCACACATAAGCACAGGGTTTCTACTATGTAACTGGAAATGTACAAATATGTATAGCATAGATTGCACACGTTTCTTGAGTTTCTTGAAGTCTCTGTGATTTAAAGGTGAGCTAATTCTACGTACAGTATGTCATGTTGCAATTACCGAAATGGCAGGGATTGAGTTACAGGAATAAATCTAGCATCTTAGAATGCACAAATCAGTATGTCAAATGAATAGGATGTCAGAATGCTCAGTATTTATGATACAGTAGGTGACAGATGACCTGCATGCACTGATGCTCAAAAGTACAGGAATTCAAACTCATGTGTCATTTCAACACGGCGACCATAATGACACTTCACACAGAATGAAAAAATGAAACTGCATGAATGACAAAACTATATTTTTTTTTATTGAGGAGGAAACCGGTTTTAAATATATCTCTCCCTCCCTTTCCCCTTTTTTATTCAACAAGGAATGGAATTGGTCAAAAGTTACATTTATGATGCTACAAAATATTTCTATTTTAAATAAATGCTGTTCTGTATATATATATATATATATATATATATATATATATATACAGTATATATATATATAATGAATCAAAGAATGCTTAATATATTAAATATTAAGCATTTTTGAAGGCTCATATGACACTGAAGACTGGCGTAATGATGCTGAAAATTCAGCTTTACATCACAGGAATAAATTACATTTTAAAACATATTCAAATAGAAAGCAGTTAAAATTATATAAATATATATAGTTTAAATTATATAATATTATTTCACAATGTTACTATTTTTACTGTATTTTTGATCAAATAAATGCAGCCTTTTTGAGCTTAAGAGACTTTCAAAAATGTTATACAATTGTAGCACCCTTGAACATTTTTGAACAGTAGCTTATATACACTAGTTTTATATTCTGTTTACCTTAGATGAAACAAGTGCCCGTTTTTTTCTGTGTGTATTTATATTCTTTTTCATATAAAATTACTTTTTGTCAGTAAGTAGCATATAGTTGCTAATAAACACAATTTTTACCTGGATAATAAGAGTCTTTTGACACGTAGAGATTTTCCCTCTTAGTCCCACATTACCACCCCATTAACCTCTGACCCTGTGCTGCCGAGAGCAGAGGTTCAGTGGAGGGCAGAGCGAGGGAGATGAGAGAAGGAAGAGGAGGCCTCTCGGGCAGAATGTGCCCCTGGCCTCAGAAAGAGAAAGTGGGAGTGTGGCCCGTGACCTCGCGCACACACACATGGTCTGCATTTGGATGTCTGCGGGTGGCACGGAGCTAGCGCTAATCTGAAACAGCCTCCGCTATAAACAGGATGTCGGAGAGTGGATGAGAGAGAGAAAAAGCGGAAAGAAGGTGAGCAAGGGGAAGAGCTTGTCTTGATAAAGGTGTTGGTTTGGTCTGAACTCTCACAAAATTTGTATTTACTTAAACTTACTTATTTACATACGTATTTACTTCAACTTTATTTATATCTCACAATTGCAACTATTTCTGACAATTGCATATTTTTTTCTTTTTCATTTTTGTAATTGCAATTCATTTTGGAATTATTTCTCATAATTGTGACTTTATAATTCAAAGTGTGAATATGCTGTATCTCACAATTCTGATTTTTTCTCAAAATTACAAATGTTATGCCACAATTTTTATGTAGCTATGTCTTACAATTGCTAAACCTTTTTTGTAATTGTGATTTTATATCAGTTACAACTTTGTAATTATTGCATCTGTTTTTCATGTTGTGACATTATCTCACAATGTTACTTTATACAATTGGGACTATTTAATTGCAACTTTGTGTTTTTTGTAAGTGCAAAATTAATTTCTCATTATTGTAAATATATCTCACAATTGCAACTTAATTTCAGTCAATTGCAATTAAAAAAATTGCGGCCTTATTTATGTTTATATCTTACACTGTGAATATATCTTATAATATTCACTTTTTCTCACAAACACAAATATCCCATGTGACTATTTCTCACAATTGTGAATAATTCTCTCTCATAATTGTTATTATATTGCGCAATTACAATTAAATTTTTCATTGTTGCAATTATTTCTCACAAACTGTATTTTTTGCAACGTTTTTCTCACAATTGCAACTTAATTTCTCCAAATTGCAATTAGCATAATAACTTTAATATGCATTATACAGAGGCAAGATGAAAAGAAAAAATACCATCTAAACGTTTCTAAAGACAGTAAGTTCCCCTCAGACATAAGTTCATAAACTTCTACCCCTAATTGAATCACGATTTTGTAATTGCAATTCATTTTGGAATTATTTCTCATAATTGTGACTTTATAATTCAAAGTGTGAATATGCTGTATCTCACAATTCTGAATTTTTCTCAAAATTACAAATGTTATGCCACAATTTTTATGTAGCTATGTCTTACAATTGCTAAACCTTTTTTGTAATTGTGATTTTATATCAGTTACAACTTTGTAATTATTGCATCTGTTTTTCATGTTGTGACATTATCTCACAATGTGACTTTATACAATTGGGACTATTTCATTGCAACTTTGTGTTTTTTGTAAGTGCAAAATTTATTTCTCATTATTGTAAATATATCTCACAATTGCAACTTAATTTCAGTAAATTGCAATTAAAAAAATTGCGGCCTTATTTATGTTTATATATTACACTGTGAATATATCTTATAATATTCACTTTTTCTCACAAACACAAATATCCCATGTGACTATTTCTCACAATTGTGAATAATTCTCTCTCATAATTGTTATTATATTGCGCAATTACAATTTTTCGTTGTTGCAATTATTTCTCACAAACTGTATTTTTTGCAACGTTTTTCTGTGGAGTTGTGTAGGGGCGCAACAAGGTTTTGGAACCGTTTCAGGGTTGATGAAGTGAACCTGAGAAAAAAATACAAAGGTCAAAGTTGAAGGTCTAAAGAAAAGTACTTTAATTACAGTAGATTTTAGTTTTATGAATGCCAATATTACATGGTTTAAGTCAACTTGTAAGAATGACAATCTGCTTGTCAGTGCTTGATTCAAATCAGAATGTAAAAATTTGTCATAACTTGTGTGCCTTTCTTATTTAAAATATCTTATAAATATCTTTATTCTTATGAAAAAAATATCTCAGAGCGAATGTCATGGCGGACACCCAAATTCACTATAATTTAAAAAATAATACTTTATAGTTTAAGAGTTTTTTAGGTGAGAATCTACTTGTTTGGACTTTAAATATGCAGTTTGCTAATAAAGATAATGTCGATTAAAAAATTGGCTTCGTCGTTTTCAGAGACGTAAGCGCTAGGGCGTCAGCGGTCATTCAGTGCTCATAAACCCGTGGAGAGAGCGCCTCACCTCGGCCAGATCTTCTGGAATCTGCCGCTGGCTCTGATGTCTCTATAGTAGTTAAACATGAGATATATTTAATTTGGGGTAAATCTAACAGGCAGTCTTTGGTCTCATTAATCTATTATTTGTTCCAGAGCAAATAGTTTTGGCAAAATCTCATCGTGTTGTAACTTCAATGCTGTATATCAGAGCGCTGCCTTTGTATTTTTGACTGAATTGCCTAGCAACATTTATAATGGCTGTTGTTGTTTATTAAATATTATTGTCACGGTTGCACTACTGAGTGGAGGGCGGAGCAAGGAACGGATGGAGACGAGAAGTACATCAATCCAGAGAATTTTAATTATAACAATGAACAAGGAAAACTCACGTAGCACATGTAGACATAAACAATACCGGACGCTGAACTAAAAACAGGGAACACTATTTAAACACATGACAAGTTGAGCGGATGACGAGACACACCTGGGGTCAATGGAAATAAAAAAATTTAGGCAGGCGGTAGGAGCCGTTGGAGAGATATGTGGAGGTTCTCGGCGTGGGGTGAGCTGGGGAGACGTGGCGCTTTTCAGCGGGAGTTGGATGACGAGGCTTGGGAAGTTTCTTTACTTCTTCAACTTCGAAATCTGAACTATGTCTGAATCTTGAACCAACAGCACGAGATTAATCAGCTCAATCAGGATTATCTCGTCATTCAACCCTAGCAGGAAGCGCGCACTACTGAGTGGAGTGCGGAGCAAGGAACAGAGGGAGACGAGGAGTACATCAATCCAGAGAATTTTAATTATAACAAGGAAAACTCACTTAGCACATGTAGACATAAACAATACCGGACTCTGAAGTAAAAACAGGGAACACTATTTAAACACATAACAAGACGCGGGGATGACGAGAATAAATGGAGGAACACCTGGAATTAAATCAACATAATCAGGACAGGAACAGGAAACTAACCAAATATGGGCATAAACACTGGGTCACAGGGAGCACATGGGGAATACAACACAACACAAGCCTGACAATTATCATTCAATGAATAATATTTTATATACACAATTGTTGTATTTAGCATTGGTAAACGGTGTGTGTGTGTGTGTGTTGGTGATGGTGATTTTAGTTACATTGTTCCGCCTTTAGATGGCAACAAGAGACTGTTTTACGAGTCAGCAGAAAAGACTTTTAAATTGCTTCAAAAAGCTTGTACACAGCCTACAAACGCACTGAGCAGTGCTGTCATCAGAAATAACCCTTGAGCCTATTAGACATTCATACTAATTGTGAATATGAGATTGATCTGAAGAATGAATGCTGTATCAAATGCAGGTAATTACAATTTCTCAGTCAATCTCTCTCTCATAATACTCTACTGTACATAATACACCGCTTTTAATACAGTAATGCAATATGCTTTTAATGAAGAAACTCAACGTTCCTTCGTTACTAGTTATAAAGTGATGTTTTGAAATTAGTAACGGAGGCTTGGGTTTAGCTGTTAAACTATCAACTTTAGATTTGAATCCATGGCATAAGGAAGTAGTTCACAAATAAGAGGGCCTTTAAAGACACCCCGTTGTAAATTTTTTATGTATTCACACACTCGTGCCGTCAAGCTGTATATCGGCACACTGTGATTACCTACGGCCCAATCACAGCCGTGCCGATATTCAGCCATATCTCACATCTACTCGTGTGATATTGCTCATATGCACACACACAGTAGCTATATACAGTAACTGTATACACTACCATTCAATCTAATGCTCACAAAGCCTGCTTTAATTTTGATCAAAAATACACTAAATTATTCCTATTAAACTGTGAAGCAAAGCTGAATTTTCAGCATCATTACACCAGTATAACCTGTAATATTTCCTTCAGAAATCTAATTCTAATATGTTGATATGCTCAAGAAACATTAATCAATTTGAAATTAAAATCTTTTATAACATTATGAATGCCTTTACTGACACTTTTGATTAATGCACGTTGCTGAATAAAAGTATAAGATAAAATAATAAAATAAAATAATGCAAGATACAGCTTTAGAAATATTTGTGATTGGCAGCTGTGGTAAAAAAGTACAAGACTTACCAAAGTCTGTACAATGGCGTGGTTTGTGGCGTTCATGTAGGAATTGAGAGGAAAGGCACATTCTCCCATACAGTAATATGCAGCGTATCCTTCAGGAGCTATAATCCAATCCTGAAAGATGGACAGAGCACAAATCTGTTAGCATGACAACCACCTTCAGTCATAAAGCTTGAGCTAGATCTTTCCCAAACAGATGGTCTTCAATTTCATAATGCATTCTGCATGTCAGATCACTCCGATAAAGCATAATCGTATTCTGTACTCGTGTTAAAGTATGTGTAAAATGTTATGATTCAAAAGGGAATTTGAGGGTAATATAAACCCACATGCTAGAGCCAGGGTCTCAGAGTCCTCGCCAGCTGCTCTGAGTGAGTGTTTATGTGCTATGATCCAGTAGGAGAGACAGATATGCTACAGGTGGCAAGACTATGGGTGTGTAAACAGAAACGAGGCTCTCCTATCTCTGCTTGACTGCTGGTGCTCGTACTCTTGAGGTAATGCAGTAATGAGTAATGGACAGACTGACTTGAGTTACACAGACTCATAAAATGGTTTGAGCCATAAACACAGTGAGAGATAAAGTGGAATGTCAAGTGAGAAAGAGAAGGAACAGCTTATGAAAAAAGACCATCAAGCTGGTTTTTGGAATATTTTAGCTGGTTTGTTGTTGGTTCTGGGCTGGTGGTTTATTCGTCCAAAGCAGATTGACTGAACCTGCCACTGCCAATACATCCATGACATGCTGCTGTAAGCATGTAGAAATACTGCTGCTGCACATATAACATATATGAAATAACCCCCATATATAGCATACATTAAATTACCCCATAGCAGATCTATACAGGTGGAGCTGGGGAAGTGGATGGTTTATGAAGCATGCTGCCACTGCTATAGCAAGCACTAGCTGAGTATTTGAATGTTGAACAGCAAGATCACTGACTACTGATGCGAAAAATATCAATCAGCTGCGTTGTGTGAATGATGATGTAATTATATCAGATTGAGTTAATATTGGCCTGCGCCATCTAGAGTTTCATGACAAAACTTTGTATATATGAGGGGAAATTATTTTTTAAAAAGCAGAAAATAAGACTGAGAGAGATGACAAACAAAAAGAGAGATGAGAGAAGAGAGAAGAGAGAGATGAAGGGGTGAAGAATAACACACCTGCCATCCAAGGTCTCGAAAACTAACGTACAACTCATGTTTCTTACAGGCCTGCTTCTGATCCGCACTGCTGTTCTCTAAAAACAAAGAGAGAGAGAGAATTGCTGTATAGAAACCTTTTACAGAAATGATAATCCCTTGTGATGATGTTTAAAACTCAATGAAATCAAAAGTTTGCATGATTAGATCTATGTCTGTTAGTTTTAAAGTCATCTATATGCAAGTGCAGTGATCTTCCAACAATAATAATTTTATTAAAAAACGAAAAAAGAAAAAAAAAACTATGCTAGTGTTGTCACAGTGTCTGGTTGTGGTGCCCTGGACAGGCCACTTGAGGGCGCTCTTCCTGTTTCGTTGTTACATGTTTTGAACTCATAGTTTCCCATAGTCCTTTGCTTTGTCGTTCTGTTCTGATCATGATCACCTGTTGGTAATTTACTCATCATTTCATCACTACTTATACCATGCTCTCACTGTCTGTCTTGGCTGCAGTATTGTTTGAGGTTACGTTGTGTTTTCTGTTCCCTGTGTTTTGAAGTTACCTTTTGTCTAGTTTTAGTTCTGTTCTGATTATTTGTTACTTTAATAAACTACTGCACTTGGATCTACTTTGTTTTCTCCTGGCTTTCCGTGACAGAATACTGCAACCAGTACCAGATCCAGCAGTTTGTTTGGCCTTTGCTTTTTTGGGGGACTATGGACATGCGAATTGCCCCTCCTGCCACAGAGAAGGAGCGAGTGGCTCGACACCGGGCTCTGATGACTCAGAGGCAGCATGGAAGGGAGGTTGGAGGTTTTGCCCAGACTTTTTGGACATTTTTGGTGGGGCTGAATTATAATGAGGCTGCACTTAAGGACTTCTTTAATGTCTGTTTGGATGATCCTTTGCCCCAGTGGGAAATGGAGGCACTCAGGATCCTGGATTTCTGGGGCTTCGTCAAGTATCTCCATGGTCAAAGTCAGTGGGCAATACCAGGCCAATCAGAACCGTTCCGCAGGGATTTTCCCACCACCTCTACCCTTCAGACTCCCACTAAGCGGCGGAGGGCGAGAAGGAGGACAGTAAAGCCTAGTCCAGAACCCGCTCCAGTCCGGGAGCTCACCGAGTCCGGGAGCTCACCCAGTCCGGGAGCTCACCCAGTCCGGGAGCTCACAGAGCCCGCTCCAGTCCGGGAGCTCACAGAGTCCACTCCAGAGCCCGCTCCAGTCCGGGAGCTCACAGAGTCCACTCCAGAGCCCCCTCCAGTCCGGGAGCTCACAGAGCCCACTCCAGAGCCCGCTCCAGTCCGGGAGCTCACAGAGTCCACTCCAGAGCCCGCTCCAGTCCGGGAGCTCACAGAGCTCATTAAGGAACTCATTCCAATCCGGGAGCTTATAAGGTCTACTCCAGAGCCCACTCCAGTCCGGGAGCTCACAGAGCCCACTCCAGAGCCCGCTCCACTCCAGAGTCCGCTCCAGTCCGGGAGCTTATAAGGTCTACTCCAGAGCCCACTCCAGTCCGGGAGCTCACAGAGCCCACTCCAGAGTCCGCTCCAGTCCGGGAGCTTATAAGGTCTACTCCAGAGCCCGCTCCAATCCGGGAGCTCACAGAGCCCGCTCCAGTCCGGGAGCTCACAGAGTCCGCTCCGGTCCGGGAGCTCACAGGGTCCACTCCAGAGCCTGCTCTAGTCCGGGAGTTCACAGAGCTCATTAAGGAACTCACTCCAATCCGGGAGCTTATAAGGTCTACTCCAGAAACCGCTCCAGTCCGGGATCTCACAGAGCCCACTCCAGAGCCCACTCCAGAGCCCACTCCAGAGCCCACTCCAGTCTGGGAGCTCACAGAGCCCACTCCAGAGCCCGCTCCAGTCCCGGAGCTCACAGAGCCCACTCCTGAGCCCGCTCCAGGCCGGGAGCTCACAGGGTCCACTCCTGAGCCCGCTCCAGTCCGAGAGCTCACCGGGTCCACTCCAGAGCCCGCTCCAGTCCGAGAGCTCACCGGGTCCACTCCAGAGCCCGCTCCAGTCCGGGACCTCACAGAGTCCGCTCCAGTCCGGGAGCTCACAGAGTCCACTCCTGAGCCCGCTCCAGTCCGGGAGCTCATAAGGTCCAATTCAGAGCCTGCTCCAGTTCAGGAGCTCATTAAGGAAGTCACTCCAGTCCGGGAGCTCACAGGAACTGTTGCAGAGTAATCTGCCTGTCCTGTTGCAACCGTCGAGGCTGGTACTAAACTCTGTCTGCTCTTGTTTCCAGTTTTCCCTAAGTCACTGAGAGGATTTTCTGTCCCACCAGTGTTGCCTGGTAGGATTCCGGCTCTGCTCTGGTTGCCCGCCTGGGTTCCTGTTTGGCAGGAGCCTCAGTGGCTCATTCCTCCTGGCTATCTGCTGGGGTTCCTGTGTGGTTGGGGCCTTGCTGGTTCATCCTGCCGGCCCCGCCTTGGCCTTTCACCCTGCCGGTTCTGTGCTCATGCCCTGGTCTTTCTCTGTCCCCTGGCCCCCTTCCATTGTATAGTCCTGAACCCCCCCCCCCCCCTCCCCCCCCCATCCTT
>NW_015505482.1:1204447-1223255 GCF_001515645.1 Sinocyclocheilus grahami | reverse complement strand
TCCCCTGGCCCCCTTCCATTGTTTAGTCCGGAACCCCCCCCCCCCCGGTCCACCTCAGTTCTACCTCCCTCCTGAGCTTTTGTGTGTTCTGGTGGAGCGTCTGGTATCCGCTCCGTAGAGGGGGGGTAATGTCACAGTGTCTGGTTGTGGTGCCCTGGACAGGCCACTTGAGGGCGCTCTTCCTGTTTCTTTGTTACATGTTTTGAACTGTTTCCCATAGTCCTTTGCTTTGTCGTTCTTTTCTGATCATGATCACCTGTTGGTAATTTACTCATCATTTTATCACTACTTATACCATGCTCTCACTGTCTGTCTTGGCTGCTGTATTGTTTGAGGTTACATTGTGTTTTCTGTTCCCTGTGTTTAAGTTACCTTTTGTCTAGTTTTTGTTCTGTTCTAATTACTTGTTACTTTAATAAACTACTGCACTTGGATCTACTTTGTTTTCTCCTGGCTTTCCGTGACAAGTATCCTCCTACTGTTGAGTGTAGACAAAATACATTTAGCAGATATGCACATTTAAAATGAAGTCACCTTGTCCAGGAGTGTATATAAAATTATTAGAATAATTATGATTATTTGTGATTAAATACTTTTTAATATTATATTACTTTATATATTATAATATAATACTTTTTAATATTATAATATGAATATAGTATTAAACATTTTGATTGTTTTTTAAATAAATATTCTCTAAAATGAGACCGTCCCCCTTCTCCTAATACCACCTGTCACCAACTGGCAATAGCAAGTTGCAAATCATGACTCATGGCTGTGACATAAACAAAAGGCTATTTGATATTTTAACAATATGGGATGTATAGTCCATGTGCTGGTGACATGCTGTCGTTGCTCTTAGAAGAATGTTTTACACAGACATTTTCTGCTCAAACAGTATTTCAGATATGGGCACTGTCTGACTTTTAAAATATGTGAAGGGGTGTTGAAGCTAATTCTATACTGTGAGTGACAAGGAGAAATATGAGGAATAGGTCATTGAAGTCGCCTGGAATCCTTATAACCTCATACCTAAGCAGAACATCGACCCAGATTCATTTAATATCCATTTAACACTGTAATGCTATTACTGTGCAAAATGACCTGCAGAGAATTACACAGTAATAGGAACCACATGAACACACACACTGACGCACACACATTTTAGCTGTGGTTTGCCTTTGCCTTAAAGGGACAGTTCACCTTAAAATGAAAATTCAGTCATTGTTTACTCATATCATGTTGGGTCCAAGCCTGCATGCTGTTAATTTTTTCTTAGACGGTTTAATTGTCTTCTTTGGACTTTTTAACTGATCTTGAGCTGTGATCATTCTTAATAATTTGAGATTTTGTGTTTTATTTGCATGGAAAATATGTCAGCATGCAGGTTTAGAATCACATGAGGGTAAGTACAGTAAATACTAAACAAAATTAAAATTTTTGTGTGAGTTATCCTGTTAAAACTCTGACCTCACTTTTATGCCAGAGTAGCCCTTACAGTTTTGGTTAATCATAAAATAATCTATTGATGAAATAATCTATTGACAGCCCTTGTGAAAAAGAAGTACACTTTATCATACTTTAAGACGAGTACTTATTTTGGAAATTTTATACTTAAGTGTGAACTGAATGTAATGTTTTCAGACACTTGTGATTTGTGATTAAAAGAAAATTTATTATAGCTTAAATTTATATTAAATGTAATTAGTTAAATGTAAGAGTGTTTTTATTGACCCACTTAAGTACACATATATAAAATATATGTACATATTTAAACATATATATATACAGTATATATATATATATATATACAGGTGCATCTCAATAAATTAGAATGTCATGGAAAAGTTCATTTATTTCAGTAATTCAACTCAAATTGTGAAACTCGTGTATTAAATAAATTCAATGCACACAGACTGAAGTAGTCTTTGGTTCTTTTAATTGTGATGATTTTGGCTCACATTTTACAAAAGCCCACCAATTCACTATCTCAACAAATTAGAATACTTCATAAGACCAATAAAAAAAAACATTTTTAGTGAATCGAAAGAGTTAAATTTCACTAGCCACACCTAGGCCTGATTACTGCCAGACCTGTTGAATCAAGAAATCACTTAAATAGAACCTGTCTGACAAAGTGAAGCATGCTTAAATAGCAACACATTATGCCGCGATCTAAAGAAATTCAAGAACAGATGAGAAACAATATAGTTGACATGTATCAGTCTAGAAAGGGTTATAAAGCCATTTCTAAGGCTTTGGGACTCCAGCAAACCATGGTCAGAGCCATTATCCACAAATGGAGAAAACTCGGAACAGTAGTGAACCTTCCCAGGAATGTCCGGCCAACCAAAATTTCTCCAAGAGCACAACGACGACTCATCCAGGAGGTCATAATAAGAACCCAGAACAACATCTAAAGAACTGCAGGCCTCACTCGCCTCAATTAAGGTCAGTGTTCATGATTCAACAATAAGAAAGAGACTGGGCAAAAACGGCATCCATGGGAGAGTTACAAGGCAAAAGCCATTGCTGACCAAAAAGAACACAAAGGCTTGTCTCACATTTGCCAAAAAATATCTTGATAATCCCCAAGACTTTTGGGCAAATATTCTGTGGACTGATGCGACAAAAGTTGAACTTTTTGGAAGTTGTGTGTCCTGTTACATCTGGCGTAAAAGCAACACAGCTTTCATAAAAAGAACATCATACCAACAGTCAAACATGGTGGTGGTAGTGTGATGATCTGGGGCTGCTTTGCAGCTTCAGGACCTGGACAACTTGCCATAATTGACGGAACCATGAATTCTGCACTCTATCAAAAAATCCTGAAGGAGAATGTCCAAAAAAACAGGAAGAGGGCAAAAACCTTTTCACGGCACTGTGTATATATATATATATATATATATATATATACACACATACTCGCCACGCTTTGGCAATGTGTGAGTTGCCAGATGGCCAGTAACCTTTTTATAAATTCTAACAGTGCAATGTTGTGAGAACATAAACGGGAACAAATGTGAACAACACTCTGTAAAATTGACGGGTCAGTGCTGCTTCATCACAAAAGTTTAAGCCTTTGCAATGTAAATATTCAAGAGCTAGAACACATGAAAGAACGCGCGTTACTCGCGCTGAGTGGGAAGTTAAAATATCTGAAGCCCCGTCTTGAGCTCTGCTTCCTTCCTGCACTTGAACAGACAAATTCACACAAAATTATGTCAAAAATGCCCATCTATGTGAGTATCCTAGTAAAGTAGTTGGTTCTTAAGTGAACATGAACGACTGAGAAAAAAAAAACGGACATGAAATGCGCGCGACGCAATGTGTCACAAGACAATAGAACCCATCATAATCTGTGATATTGTCAACACAGGATGCGCCGCGGCGCTACACGACAAATTGCCGAAAGTAAACGGATTCCCCGTTCTATTTCTGAAATAGTCCAAGCAACGTCGGTTTTGTCGCATCCAGTGATGACAACTTCAAGCTGTGTAGACACAGTGTTAAATTGATAGACACAGAATTCCAATATTCCAATAATCCAATAATCCTGCTGTTGTCAGCGTTTTTAATGTTAATCAAAGTAAATAGGACAAAGAAAAAAAACAATCACTCACTGCTCTTGAACTTTAAAAAAGATAAAAAGACTATAGTGTTATTTAATTAGCATAGTTTATTACATTTCTGTAGGCTACCTGAAAATCACTGTTAGACCTGCCTGAAATGCACCGTTTCTATTTGTATCTTTGTTGGCTATTTTGTGCTATTGCTTGTAATTTGATTTGCTCTTTGCATCAATCAAAATCATGGAAAAGATTTTTCCATGGCTGGTAAAATATATTTCTGGACGGTAAATTTCCTTAAGTCACCAGCCATTGGCAGGTCTGGCAAAAAGTTAGTTTTAGGCCCAGTGTGAGTGTGTGTGTGTGTGTGTGTATGTGTATGTGTATGTGTATATATATATATATATATATTTGTATGTGTGTATATACAGTATATATATATATATATTTGTATGTATATATGTTTAATTTTATAATTACTTCTATTGTCTTTGAAATATGGTCAAAGTGAACAGCTGAATATACTGACAAGGATTTTTGATTAACTAAAATATACTTTAAGGTCATTTCTAGTAAAACATTTATTGCATGTAGTTAAAAATATTTGTAATGACACATGATGTAATGTAATGTAATGTAATTGTAATGGTGAAGTTGCAATTTATTGTAATATTAAAATTATTAAAACTTAATGTAATATTAAAATTAACACTAAAGTTGACATTTTAATCAAGTACTTTACATGTGCTTTAGTATGTTGATCAAAAAATCTAAATAAGTGTACTTCTTTAAAATAAAAAAGATTATTAAAACAATGTATCAAAATGGACTTTAAAGTAAAACTTGGCATTATTACAAAGAGCACTTTTTAAAGAAACAGTGATAAAAGTGTGCTCGCTTTAAGTACTCTTAAGTGGCCTTTAATTTATATTGTATTATCAGCAAGTACAGCTTTTTTTCTTAAATAAATACTTTTAGGATTTGAAAAGTGCACATTCAATGTAATTAACTGCACTTCTTTTTCACAAGAGATTTCTAGTTTCTAATAATGAACCCATCAAGCAAAAATTATCATGGTATTTCCATGTTTTTGGACATGGATCCATAGTAAGTTTACCAAGAACATACGGTATTCTTTAAGTACCTTTCTTTCTGATTTATTATTTCTATCCTTGCATTTGTCTTTCTTCACCTGCCTTCACACTTTTGTACTCAATATATTGAAAACACACACCTGCGATATTGGCAACACGCAGTGCCTCCTGGCCCTTGGCGGTTTTGGAGCGGTTGGGATTGCGCTGCTTGTTGCCGCCCTGTGTGGAGCGGATGCTGCGAATGTGGACCTCCGTGGCTTTGAAGAAGGCCACCATGAAAGGTTGTTTGCTCTGGGGGCCGCTGCGGCCCACCAGTCCCGCCACCCATGGGTTCACGCTCTGACCTGCAGGGGGAGACAGAGAGACTTCAGCGCATACAGAGACAGTGCATCATTCATTTACAATTAATTACTCTTTACTGAGATCTGAGAGGAAAGAAATACATTGTTAGTGGCAATGCTGACAGGTACAAATCCCAGAAGAGAAGTTATACAGGCCTCTTGAAAGACGTTTTTCACCTATGTAGCAGGAGGCAAATTTTTCCGTTTGTGTTTCTGTGAATCGGTTCCTAAGAGAGACCCGCATAACACTCAACGGGACAGTTAAGCAATCTTTTATTTTGTCACAGCCCTGTGGCCTAATAAATAGTGTAATATGCATTATATTATAATAATAATTTTGTGTCTGTCACAGTCTTATAAATCAAGAGAATTGTGTAAGAGAGTGTGTGTGTGTTCTCCAAAAATATGCAACTTCTGATGTTTATTTTGTGTAATCTCTTTCGCACTCAAGAGCGCTTTTAGTTCGCTGTTTACTCAGAAAATTCCTGCACTTACATCTGTTTCTGTCTCTGTGCCATTCTGGACTCATTTTACCTACACACCGGCTTTAATGTGTGTGTGCGTGTGTTTCTTACAAAAAGGAAGGAATGCTCTCTCTGTCTCCACGCCGAGGTAAAGCCAGGTTGCCGGTTGCCTACGGCGACAGGGTAGGCGTCCCGCAAGCATGTCTCGACAAGCTTGCTGATCTACGCCAGCCCCATAATACACTGCACCTGTTTTCATGCTAACACTTAAAACCTGTAACATCCTGTACACACACACCGTCCTACTCACACAGATTCAATACAAAACACACTCCCACTGCGGCTGACAATAAAGTATGTGAGTGAAAAACAGTAGATTAAAATCTGCATTAGTTAGAACGTATGTAGGACATCCAGACCAAGCATTGACCTTAGACTAAACTACAGAATTAATAGTGATTTCTGCTGAAACTCCAGACTAAGCATTAGTGATCAACACATTTGAATTAGGACGGATCGGTTCTGCGCATTATCTTGTATTATTGGTCTTGACTCTCAAGGTTAGTTGAGGAAAAGTCAGATCTTCCATTAGCGCTTGTCTAGGCGCATGTGTGCACATTTGACTGGATCTTCCTTTTTAAGATTATATATATATACAGCAGACTCTAAATGTTTGAGACTACATTGTAAATCAAATTGAATTCCAAATTTGGGATTGAAAAAAAATATTGGCAATAAAAGTTTGGAAAGAAAGTTTGAGGAGTTTGAAATTGAACAAATATTTCAGATTCTGCACCATTTTTCATTTGATCAATTTTTTTTTTCTTAATCTTTTTTTAAAAAACTGTACTTGCAGATAATATAATATGAATGAAATAAAAGGCCACTTAAGTGTACTTAACACAAAGACACTTAAAAAGTGCACTTTGTAATAATGTCAAATTAAGGGTTTTACTTTAAAGTACATTTTAAATCATCATGTTTAAATCATCACAATCTTTTATCATGCTGTAAAGAGTACTTGTTTTGATGTGTTGACTAACGTAGGCTACTAAAGCACATGTAAAGTATATGATTATATTTTTAACTGCTGTGTGTTATTTGTTATTACATTTAAAGTGAATATTTTAAATGTACTAAACTGCAATTCAAATATATTTGCAATGTAAAACTAACAAAAATGACACTAAAGTATAATTTAATTCATCAAAGCTTGTCAGTGCATTCAGCAGTTCACTTTAACCATATTTCAAAGACTAATTATGAATAGAAGTAATTACATATAAAGATGTACTTAAATCCTACTTAAGTGGCTCAAACAAGCTCTCTAAATTTCAGCTAATTGCATTTAATACATTACATTAATTTCTCACCTAATTATAATCTTAAAAAGTACATTATTTCTGTAATAGCTCTTTTTTAAATTATACTAACGTACACTGCTTTTTCACAAGCTAATGCTCTATGGATCTTAAATAATAGTAGTACCAATAGTAGCATTTCTCTCCTGTAGATCCACACTGTAGATGTTTTCTTTGAATGGCCTGTAAATGCATTATAATAAATTGCCCTTCAAAGACACTGTAAACATTTACTGAACTGAACTGCATTGAACTTAACAGCGCACAAAAGCAAAACAGACTGAGTACTCTGCAGTGTGGCCTCAGAAACGGTTTCATTTCTGCAGTCTCTGTCTGTGATGCAACATGATGTACATGTTTCATATTTTAACCTCTGCGACCTGCGGCATGTGCACATCCACTTACCATCCAAACTTTCCAAAGCGAGCTGCAGGCCCAGATTCCTGCCTGGGTTCAGCACCCAGTGGTTACTGGTGGCTGTGATGTCGAACACCAGCCAGCCCTCTTCTGCTGCCCAGATCACCCGCGAGTCCAGCAGGAACAGATCTGAGTCCCTGATGGAGAGAGAGAGAGAGCATATGAGCCTGCTGAAAACAATAGCCTATCATACATCTCATATACAGCTGTTTGCACAAGAGAAAAGTAGCATATTTAATGTTTTATGTCATTTCTTTTAAATGAGGATGTGGGGTTTCAGTTGTTTAGCGGTGTCAAAACTGTTGTAAAACTAAAACTAAATCCATAAAAAAAATTACTAAAACTTACAAACGAAAATGCAAAAATCTAATTCCAAAACATTCACAAAAACAAAAAAACTTATATATATATTCATACACTGTAACTTCTGATACCACAAAATGTATTGTAGATAATTCAATATATTAAATAAATTAAGCATATTAGTTAATTCAACATATCAATAAAAAGAAACTTTGTCATAATTACAGCAGAAATATCTTGCTGTATATGGAAGGGGAGCTTTGACTAGGTCAAAAAGGTCAAAAATCAGAGGCATTCAGATGTTGCTATCTTGCTTGTGTCGGTTGAACTGTATCCAGCTCCTTCCCCAAGGACATGACCCCCAAACTTTGTATTTGCCAACGAAACGCCTCTGGGATGATCTGTGACCTAAGTGCTCCACTTTGTGTGCGAGACAACTGAATCACAATGACAGATACATAGAATGACATTCGTATGCAACAAAAGAGGTCCAGAGATGGAGGGCTAATGTAGTGAACCACAAGAAAAATACAATCAGTAGCATCCTGATTCTTTGAATGATATAAAGGTGTGATGTTTGAATTATCCTGTTCATACAACAGTTTGAATACTGTTTGTATGTACAAAGAATACAAGCTCCTTTTCTACTCTCATAATAGCTGTGAATAACATCCGGTGACTTCATACAGTAACGCCACGAAGTGATATATGATACATGTCGATGAACTGCAAAAATTGAGATATTTCAAACTTCATCTTACTAATTTTTTCCACATTTTAATACATTTTCATATTTTAATTAGGTCAGCCGGTCAGTCCAAGCTGATAAAGCCAAAGCAGAACTGTTTTGTGTCTCCAAGCAACACAGCGGTGTTTCATTACTGAATGAATCCACGTTTTTGAACGAATTAAGTGAGTCAATGATTCAGTAACCCATTTATAAAGACAGTATCACTTGCCTCGTTACGGAATGAATCAGCCGTTTGAACGAATCTGTTAACTAAATGACTCACTCATTCAAACAGTCATTTGCCGCCTCCTACGTTTGGTTTCATAAAAAACTATCATTGCATTTTCCCGAACATTTCTTATTTGTATGTTTTAAAAATATTTAAAACAATAATCTTATAAAATTCTTTATTCTAAATTTTGCAGTGTGAATGCATTTATGGCACCTCAGCTTCATCAAACAGTCTGTGTAAATACATCTAATGCCACTTCAGACGCAGCTTTTGTGTTTTCTGCAGTGGAAAGATGGAGTTTGTTGATTCTGATTTCATTTGAATGGTAACAGCTCTACAGTGTCTTATTATTCTAACTGAATTAATTGAAACAATGTAAGAATTTGACGTGAAAGATGGCTATTTAATAGGGCTAACAGTGAAAAAAATAAAATTTAAGAAACATAGTTGAAAATGACATTTGTTCTGTTATATAGGCTACAGCAACTCCTTTTAAGTTAATTGTTATTTCTAGCTCTTTTCTAGTCACAGAGAAGTGAGAGAACTTCTGTAACTTTGTCCAGATGGGGAAAATTGTCATATTTAATAATTATGTATTATGTAGGCTACTTTTTTTTTTTTTTTAGAATTTGACGTGAAAGATGGCTATTTAATAGGGCTAACAGTGAAAAAAATAAAATTTAAGAAACATAGTTGAAAATGACATTAGTTCTGTTATATAGGCTACAGCAACTCCTTTTAAGTTAATTGTTATTTCCAGCTCTTTTCTAGTCACAGAGAAGTGAGAGAACTTCTGTAACTTTGTCCAGATGGGGAAAATTGTCATATTTAATAATTTTGTATTATGTAGGCTACATTTTTTTTTTTTACATATATAGATTTTTGTTTGTATATGCTGTCAATTATAGTTTTTTAGAAAGAAATCGGCAAAAATCGGTTTTATATATATATATATATAATATTATATTTATTATAGCTGTGAAAAACATCTGGTGACTTCCATACAACGGGTCTTAGCACAAGGTCTTAGCACAAATGAAATCAATGAAAGTGTAAAAGGAAATTTATCCAGGTCTAAAAACATATATTATACATCTTGATGAACTGCAAAAATTATTACATTTTTTAAGCTTTAACAATTAACTGCATTAACAATTTTTTATGAACTCTGGACGTTGTACATTAAACCACTGATAATTGAAAACATAATTATTTTCAAGGCACTGATTGGAATTACCCTTACAGTGAAAGATAGAAAAGGTGGCAGATAAAGTGAAACAGAGGGAAAAAGTGAATTAAGTGGAAAAATGGGAGAGCAAGAAACAGAGCACTCGCTCCAGATGGTAAGACCCTGGGGAGCACTTCATTTCCTTAATTGACAATAATGGCTTTATAAACGGCTGTTGATCTCAGAGTGTGGCTGCCCTGCACTAAATCAAACAGAGGAATTTAGAGCAAGACAAGACGACAGCGTAAGAACAAGACTTAAAGGCAGTATACAACAAAAGACAAGGGAATCGCTGCAGGGAGAGAAAGCAGAGCGACGGGAACCACATGAACACACTTCAGATGTTTCAAAGACTCAGAGGAGTTCAGGTGCTCAGAGTGTGTGATCCAAACACCTGTTCTGCTAAACATCTGCCGCCTCAGCCTAATCCAGTCTCATTTATTTTATCCCTCCATTTTTGTCTCTTTTCTCTCCCTGATGGGAGCACAATGGGGTGTGTTGTTCCCCACAGACCTGTCGAGGCAACTGAGGCCTTCACGAGGGGTCGAGCAGCACGTAGGAGGAGCTAGATGTTCTTGAACTCAATTCACAGTGCGGGTCACGCCGATATTCTAGAAGGTCCCAAATGTGCGGTGAAGGGAAGCCCTGTGGCGCACAACTGATTCTTTGAGAGGAGAGCTGCTGAGTCGGAATAGGAAACATGGTGTGGTGCGACAGTAAAGTTTGCATTGGGATGCTTAGATAGAGTGAGCACTGTGTGTGCGGCAAAAAGAAATAGAAGGAAAGGAAACACAAATCAAATGTGTCCAGCATTTACAGACCAGAGGGGTTGAGAGCATTACAGCCCTCAAGAGGAAAGGATTTTCCTTGGAAAAAAGTCACAGGCAAGAAACACCCACCATAAAAAATAGTAAAGTATATCCAGGCCCACATGAAAACTGCAGACATTTTCCATATTTTTTATATTGATTTGGGGGGAAAATCTGCATAATTTGTTGTTGACGTCAAAGGTTGTAAGTCCAATCACTTTTTCTAGTGCAAATTCAGTTGTCACTTGGTAGAAGTTTACAGGCCGAGTGGCTTGTCTGCATCCTCATAAAATATGAACAAACCTACACAAGGTAGCAGAAAAACTGACCTAGACGTTTGGCAATTTGTCTTTTAAAGTAAAGACTTTACAGGAATGTTTCCTCACAATACTCCTTTGTCCATATGTATAAAGTTTTCTGATGTTTGGATGATATGATCACAAGATATAGGCTAATTAGTCATTATGAGCCTCACCTATAAACATATCGGTCTATATCTGCTAAACAGTTAAGTGAATTCAAATTCTTTTGATACATTTTTGTCAGGAGCATGTCTAAATGATACGCACCAAGTTTTGAGCAAATCAGACCACTGACCTACTGTAGGACAGGTTCGAAAAAGCTTTTTGTCGACCTCTCTTAAATGTGGGATCCCTCAAGGATTTATTATGGGACCCATTTTTTTTTTTTCTCCTCCATAAATGTGCAGTTCCACATATCGAACACCATGATACTTACTGACAGAATTTTCATTTTTGAGTGGCCTATCCCTTAAAAACAGAATCATTACTGATTTACACTTTCTTTACTTTACCAACACTGCACACTTAAAAATAAAAGTCCCAAAAGGGGGGTTTTGCAAAGATGCCATTGAAGAACCATTTTTGGTTTCCCAAAGAACCTGCCTTTTAGTGAATGTCACGTTTTTTAATTGTAATTATTATTCTACTGGTTGCACATAATGAACTTTACAGCTTGATATGCTATACAGGCTTAATGTATTTGGTGTGCAATGTGTTCACTGTGTATGTGCACAGTAATATTTCAGATACATGATAAGATGATGTATGAAGAACATGTCTGTGTATACAATGTGTTGAACTCTCACTTTTCAGTGATTGATAAGCTCTGTCAGGGACTGAAGATAGCTCTCTGTGTCTCTCTGGCTCTTGTTCTGTCTTTTATCACTGTGTGAGAGTGCTACACACACACACACACACACAGACAATAGCAGCCTTGTTGACTCTTCAGTCAGTGCATCAGAGCCAGTGAGAGCAGCTGTCATCCTCATACCTCTACTGAGAGCCGTGAATCATGGTTTGAAGAGACTCCACTGTGTGAAAATGAAGCTGTATGTTTCTCTTTATACAGTCCCACAGAGTGTGATCTATTCTGGTGCTGCATTTGCTCCAGGATCAAGATTTACATTGGTCATCAAGTGATGACCCAACACAGTACCGAAATTATTTGGGTTAATGGCATATAAGGGGGTGTGTGTGTGTGTGTGTGTGTGTGTGTGTGTGTGTGTGTGTGTGTGTGTGTGTGAAAAAAAAAACAATAATTATTTAAGAACTTCTCAAGAATTTCACTTCTTATGAACATTCTTACAAACTTCAAAGAATTTATTTTTCATAAGACTTTTGTGAAACCAGCCTCATAATGCTCTAGTGACATAAAGTATAGTGTGGTCATTTGACTTCACCTTTAAGCAACTAAGAACATGTTAGAAACCACATAGCAATGCCCCCAAAACACTCAGAACTCCTTCACATTGTGGCAGTGACTCTATACGTACTCTGCGTATAGGGAGCGGTGGTACTGGCAGTGAGTATTGCACTCACATTTTCTTCCAAAAGTCTAAACATTTATATTGAGAGGAAATGATTGCTTGCTAGATTCAAACTCACGTTGCCCATATGAGCACCATGGACTAACATGCATTTTGGAACACGTGTTTACAGCTAAGCCACAAGTCTGAATTATAAAATGCTAAATATACTGTTCAAAACTAACACAAAAAGTGTTGTGACATTCTGCTCGTCAAATGTTGTGGAACATGTTCAAAATTATTATAACTAATGCTCCCTTCAGTTATTTCCTGCTATTTCCTACATAATTACAAGTCTGTCACATTCAAGTGCTTTGTTTTCCAGGTTCATTCTTGAAGAAATCATTTTAGACCTAAATGCACAGAAGATATTTAGTCAATATCCAATGGATTTAAAATTAAATGTACAGTAGAATCCTTTTTGTTGATAGACATATAAATGTTACTTGTGCTATTGTATACATTTATCGCATCTGGAATTTTGGTTAAATTAATGCTGTTTTCACTGAAAAATACATATAGTATGCATTATGGCTTACAATATACAATTTGGTTATTTGTATACATAAATATACATGACTAACACAATCTCATGAAAGTTTGTAGCTTTTTTTTAAGTTTTGCAGAAGTGGTGACTAATTCATACAAATTTGTATGATCTCAGGCATTACGTTTTTGTACATACAACATTGTACGATTTCATACGAAATCACCACCTCAAGAAATACTTACGTTTACGTAAAATAATACGTTTACATTTTCTTGTGACATGGGGTTGTGAGTGCAATGGAAAGAGAAAGCAATGTTAAAAAAGAGTAAAACGTAATGGCAACTACAGCAATAGTTCTCTTGGAACTCAAAATCAGTTTCCCAGTCATAAATACGTGCTGAGAGGTCGTTCGTGTCCAATTTCTGACTAGGAAACTATTTACAATCATTCTGATAGAATGCGAAGGCAACATAACTACTAAGACACCTGTGTGAACTTGTGGAGAACTGACTTCACACATCCTCGAAAAAAAACACCCTGACATCAGCTGGAGAATGTGATATTAATTCTGAGAATCATTTGCAGATGCCACATTTTGTCATCTAACTCTATTCATTTTTAGTGTGGCCAAATACTTTTTAGATCCACTGTGTTTATGCATTTCTAGAGAAGGTCCCATGAGAACTGGAATCTAGGTGACAGCAATTTGGCTGCGTCTTCAAAATTACACAGTGTTCTGAATGCTTTCGACTGAACCAGAAACAAATGATTCAAACGGCCACCTGTTCATCAATGGCATCAACAGAGCGAGACCAGAGGAGTGTCATAGTTGAGCTATTTAATAAGAGCCTCTTCGCATTTTTCCCCTAGTTCATTTGGCGTCATTGTCTGCGCACATGTGAGGCTTAACAGTAAATGAGATCACGCACACACACATCCACTCAAAACAACACATGGCTACAAACACAATGCACGTGGCTACAGATACATCATGGCAAATCTACTCTAAGAAACATCTGCAGACGTGGACACACACACACACACAGAGAGTGAATGATTGCAGCAGTTGTTCTGTTCCACCCTGTAACCAATAAATAAGATCTCCAGGCTCAGAGCAGCCAGAAGTGATGACACAAGTAAGCGTGCGTCGCCCATCCATAAAGCCCTCAAAAGTCAAAATCCAGACCGTACCCCAAACCCGTGTCCCAGCGCAGGTGCGCTCCCACTGCGGACAAACACACCCTCCCTGAGCTTGGGCCGTGGCAGGCCCTTAATCTCTCTGTCAAAGCTTAAACATTAAAGAGGACTTTATGGACTGTGTGGAGAAGATGTGAAGCAGACTCCTCACCAGCCATCTTCAGTCTTCAGTTCTTTCACAGAAGTCCTGTGATGCTGTTTTGTATCATTTTTAAAGACTGTAAATTAACATCAAAACAACAGAATTAAAAATTGTACATTTATAAAATATTGACTAATGTCTTGGAAGTATGACCCAAATAAGAATTTTCACCAGATATTGTGATCTGAAGTAATAAGTCTGCCACTTTTGTTCTGACCAACTGAGGAAAAAAGCATTACAATAAATTGCGCTAAGAATGGCGATTAAATCTAACAATCGGCTAGCTCATATCACATAAAATTATTGTGCAAATTATTATTATTGTTATACTTTGTTCTCAAATTGTTAATGTTAACAACATCCGCATTATGTGACTATGTGTATGTAGTGTGTATTAGCGTTACATTTCAATTTCTGTACAGTCTAATCTCTAATTGTCATACCATTCAAATTTCATTTAAAGAAATTATTTTACCCAAAAAGCAAATTATTCTTCCTTCGAACTGGTTTTCTTTAAAATACAAAACTTGTGTAATTCCACGTAGACTATCTGTAATCAGATGCCCATTTAAAACTGGAATATAATCTAATTTCAGTCACATGTGTTTCATAAACACAATCCTTTCTCGATTACAATCCGTCATCAAAATGATAAGTTTAATTATTCCAGCTGCTGTGAGAAAAGGCTATGAACGATCCGCAACCTGCAGGATCCTCACAAGCTTATTAGCCGGGACAACTTCTTTATGTTTACAGACATGACGTAATGACGCAGTGGCATGCTCGAATTTCCCGCAAATTCCTACCAGTACCACTCAAATTAGAAAACATTATTATAAGCTAACTGTTGTGAATCGGGCTAAAGTAAGGAGATAGTTTTGAACACTAATGTACTTGCTCAAATATTGATTTCGGATCATTTTTAACCAAAAACTAATGTACTTGCTCAAATATTGATTTCGGATAATTTTTAACCAAAAAAAGTTACGGACTGCAGCTTTAAGGATATGGTCACAACCTTAACAGACAGCTTTTAAGACATACAGTCAAACCAAAATTGATTCAGACACCTTCAACATTTCTCACATTATCACAGTTTATTTGCTATAGTGTAGAAAATGGTAATAAAATATGACAAGAACTCAGAGTTAAACTGTGTCAGAACAAATTCATCTTGATAATGCCATCCTTCTGTTAGACTGTCTCACAAATGAATTAGGTTGAATAGCTGTCAGCTAAATATAAGTACACAATTAGATAATACCAATTTAGGTTAGGTAATTACCAAGCAATGCTTAATTTTGTTCAGTCTGTGGTGAAAAATGGTCACATTAGCAATTAAAGAAAAAAACACTTGAGCAAAACATGGTCAGGTCAAAGTGTCTTAATTTTTGGTCCTAAATTTTTATCAGTTTTACTGGTAGTCCACTGTATGAAGAATTCTGGGGTATAATATGTCACAGTTTACTTTATTTTGCTATCCTCGCTTACATAAATGAACTATAGTGTCCTGCACCCACTAGTAAAAAAATATCAAATTATATATGGTGTAACTTTTGGTTTGACTGTATATTTTTGTGACAGAATATCCAAAAAACTGCTATGTGCAGGACTAAATATGCTTGTGTTCAAATGGTAACTCACAAAGAGCTTATAAAATGTGTAAAGTAGCAGTGGCAGGATTTCCTCTGTTGTTCACAGAGATCTGCTGCAAAGAGACAGTGATTCAGATGCCTTTACTAACTGTAATGGGCAACATACTGTAGCTCCTATAATCATTCTGTCCTTTAGGGTTGCATCTTCTGACATCACATCTTATTTTTGGTTCATTTAAATGTCTTTGGTCCATGTTGCACCCATATATCAGTCAAACTGCACCAGAGTTCATTTGGAAGTGGACACGAGACCTAGTGTTGGGAGAAAAAGTAACATTTTTTTCAAGTAACTAGTACTTTGAAATTTACAATGAAGTTACTTTTTCAAAAAAGTAATGCAAGTTACTTTGTTTTTCCATTTATTCACTGACACCTTTCCTGTCCCCGTGTTGAGAGAAATTGGGAGTGACTTCCACTTCCTTCTGCCTGAGGCTTATTAATTTAACTTCTGGTGTGAAAGGGCCTTTACAGTTGCCAAAAATATAACTTTTGGGGTTTTTGTAATTAAAAAACAAATAAACTAGCCCAGCCCAGGTGACAAAAGTAACGCAATGCATTACTGTCTATAAAGAGTTACTTTTAATGGAGTAATGCAATATTGTAATGCATTACTTTTAAAAGGAAATTTCTCCAACACTGTCGAGACCCCCGAAAAGGTGGGTCTTAGTCCACTTGTTTGATGTGCATCAAGGTTCAGATGGCTGCATTCACACTTATTCAGATGAACCGCACTAACAGAGCAATTGCAAAGTTTGTTATAATCTAACCAATCCTGCCAAGTGTTAACATGCCCTATAATATAATTCTAATTACTTTCAGAATCTAATCAGAGTGAACTGCAACTTGTATGTGAGCGTCAACTGAGAATGCTGTTACAGCATCTGCCAGCAGTGGCTAATAGGGCTATGCTAAAATCCTAGTGTACTTCAGTTTTGATGCAAATGCATAATCTTTCAAAGTATATTCCATTCAACAGCATGTGTGAACACAGGCAGTCCACATATGCGTACTATGGAATGAGATGGAACAACAAAAAAATACCAGGAACTGCAACAAAAATACACCCGAACTGCTGCTTCAGAAAAATCTGGATGTGCCAATACAGTGTGTGTGTACTATGATGAAATTTACTTCACATGCACTGTATGTATTAAACATTAAAAAAACAAAGTATAATCTGGGTTTAACCAGTCAAATTTTGATCCATTCATTGACCTTTTGATAAGCTCCACCCCCTTTGGTTACAGGTGCTACAAAATATCACATAGGAATGAACTGGAGATTACCTTGACTGTTCCAGGAAGTTTGCACTTGCATGCTGTTTCAAACCACAGAAGCGAACTCAAAAGTAGGCTACCTTCGTTTTGGCCAGATTTTGTTCAAAATGATGTAATGCATTCAATTTCACTTAAAGTATATCAGGAGCCTTAAGTGTCTTCTCCATCTAGGTAAACTGAATGCTTTTTTGTGAACTGGGCAAACTCCTCAAATTCCTCTAAACAAGGTAAAAAGTCTGGATGAGAAACTGGTTTAAAACCTCAAGTTGTTTCTGGATGGAGACCAGAACAAATCCTTGTGAATAATCTCCTCACCTTTCCGTGATGGCAGCAGCTTCCAAAACATCACCTCTTCATGTTTATCATCCCTGCATTTCCATCTCTCTTCATCTACACATATATGGCAGTCATTAGCAGCGGGGCTGGGCGCAGTTAAACCCAAGCGGGCACATTTATGACTTCCTCTGGGAGGAAACAAGTGGCTAACGGCATGTTCGCCCTACCTGTGTTAAATAAACATTACTGAGAGAGAGAAAGAGAGAGACACAGCATTTATATGAGCAGCTAGGGAAACTCAATCCCCAGGCATCTGAACAGCTGCCTGTTTCCTCTGCTTTTCCTTTTAATTCCAATACACGCAAACACACAAACAATCCCATTAGCACTCATGGCCTGCATCACTCCTGCTTCTGCAGTCACACACACGTGCACAGCATACGCACTGTTTGCATGCGAGGTAATGAAGGTGACCCCACAGGCCTGCTGAACCTGTCGCCCACCTGGAGCTCTGCAGATTGAGCGCATGTGCTCCTTACTTATAACATTTATATGTTTCATACCTAAAGAGCACTGTAAAAGTCCTGCGTAGTTCTGTAAAAGTAATAGTTGTGGATATGGTTTCATTATTCTGTCATTGTAAATGTCAGCGATAGTCACAAATGAAAAAGTTATGATTTACTGATTTGTCTATACCAGGGCTGTCCAAACTCGGTCCTGGAGGGCCGGTGTCCTGCAGAGTTTAGCTCCAACTTGCCTCAACAAACCTGACTGGAAGATTCTATGTCTAGTTAGAGCTTGATTAGTTGGTTCAGGTGTGTTTAATTAGGGTTGGAGCTAAACTCTGCAGGACACCGGCCCTCCAGGACCGAGTTTGGACAGCCCTGGTCTATACTCTTTGGACTAGAAAGAGTAGACTACTGTTACGACAGTAGTCGTATTTATTTTACTAATGCATCTTTAGCTCCTCTGTGCCTGCACAAAATTCAGTTTTAAGATGTAGTGCTGGATTAAAACCAGACTGAATTATGCCTACTCTGACCCACTTCAGCCCCTAGTGTATAGTATACAGTTGCAGTTGCTGTGTAAATGCATTCATGCCACCTCTGAGCAGCATTAAACAAACTGTTGACAGACACCTAAATTGCACTTCAAAAGCGCTTCTGTGCCACCTTTGCAGTGTAAAGGCCCATTCACACCAAGCACGATAATGATAAAGATATAGTTCTAAAAATCGTTCTCAATATTAAAGAATAGCATAGTTCACGCCACAACTATAATGATAAAGGCACAGAGAAACGATATCGTTGGAATCACTTTCAGAACGATTTTTTGGAGTTGATGAACAATAAAAACATTGACACCCAATCAGAATCAATCCTGCTATCACGAGCT
>NW_015505482.1:1199806-1204285 GCF_001515645.1 Sinocyclocheilus grahami | reverse complement strand
ACAACTATATACTTTGATACTTGTGGCTGAGGTGGATAATAGCAGGCATAATTTAGTCTGTCTTTGATCGGACATTGTGTATTTACACTGAACTTTGAGCAGGCACAGAGCAGCCTTAACTCAGCTGTGTGAAGATGCCATAACTTATCTTTAGCAACACATTTTCAACATGATGTATAATCAACTCATTTTGAAAGCATTTTTAAACATTTTTAGTAGATGTATGAGGTCAGTTCTCCTCAATTTCACACAGAATATGTTAAATTATCGTTTGACAACCACAAAGTGTATTTGGAACACCTTATTTTGGGAAAAACAAATAAACAGTATATGTATATCTATATAATTATATAATTTATATCTTTATATTTTTCTTTATACAACACTGTCAGTTGCATTAACTATTTTTTCTTTACGAAAACAGACTGAAATAAAGTCAAAGAAAAATCAAATAATCCACCTCAGAGTAAACAGTATTGGTGCTTTATTCCTGAATGAATCAATATGTTGGCATGAATTTTTGAGTGAATGATTCAATGACTCATTCATTATATATTCTATTGTCACCACTACTGGTGTATCAATGTATATAACCTGCATAAAGAATTACATAAAATCCCCACCACTAATGCACAAAATAACAGCACGTCTGGAACCGGCTCAGCCAATCAAATCTGAGGACTGGAACTAACTATTTAGAAGGCAAAAAACAGGATGTGAACATAGTATATCCAAATTCATAGTTTTCACAAAACAGTAGACCAAGAGTACCTGGATAACTACTAATGCAATGACTTTCATTCTTTTTCAGTGTACTGAAGAAAAAATCTGTAAGTACCAGAAAACATTTTCTTTTTGTTTTATGTTACAAATGTAATTTTCCTGTAATGTGCTGCATTTAATTACTATAGAAATCAAGCTTTCCTTCCTCCGCTGAACCACATCAATACAGCCAGACCAAAACCCACTGATTCATCAAACTCTCATGTGTGTTCGTTCGTTCGTGTGTGTGTGTGTGTGTGTGTGTGTGTGTGTGTGTGCGCGCGCAAAGCCATTATGAGATGAATGTGACCTCTAATTGGAAACACACCATCAAACGTAGACAAATGAAAACGCATTATTTATCCCTCGTGTCTTTCTAATTCTCTTTGTCTCTTTCTCATACACAGACTTACATTCCCCACGTTGTTATTATTAAATTACTGTCGCTACATTGTTTTTGTTTTATAAAGTATGAGGTATATTTCCTGTCTGTGTTTTTTCTGCCGTAATAAGCTGTTCTAAAGGGCACATGCTCAAGCCGTTCAATTTGGCAGGCGCTCTCGGTCTCTCACATGTGTTGGTCACAGGAAAGAAGCACTGGGGCTGTTGAGCATCTCACCAAGCACTTCCTCCACACACACGCACACCCTGTTTAGTTGTGGGATTACGAGCGGACCTCTCACATTTAAACTGAGCGCAGCTGCTCTTGATACACACACACATAATAACCACAGAGATGATGTCACTATTCATCACTTACAACCTACACCAAACAGCTCACCAACATCCTCCTGATCGCCCGACAACACCCCGCATTTCAAATCCAGTTCATAACAAGGCATTCTAGGGCAGTCACGTCTGTGTCCTTATATCGTTAAGCTATTTTATAATGTTGCTCTTTCAAACATTTTCTTGCCCTATATACTACACTTTTCACCCATAATGCATGCTGAATTACAAGAATAGTTTACCCAGACATTTAAATTTGATGAAAATGTACTCACCCTCAGGCCATCCAAGATGTAGATGAGTTTGTTTCTTCATCAGAAAAGATTTGGAGAAATGTAGCATTACATCACTTGCTCACCAGTGGATCCTCTGCAGTAAATGGGTGCCGTCAGAATGAGAGTCCAAACAGCTGATAAAAACACCACAAGTAATCCACACCACTCCAGTCCATAAGTTAACATCTTTAGAAAATGTGAAAAGCTGTTTGTCTTTAAGAAGCAAATTCATCATTAAGATATTTTTTCAAGCTGTTTATTGTGGCTAAAATACAAGACCTCTATCCACAATATTGCTTTCTCCAGTGACAAAGTGATTTGAATCAGGACAAAAATATGCACAGATCAAGCACTGTGTACAAGTGAAAACAGTCCAAAACATTTCTAAACAAATAGACAATAGGACAACAATAGATGGTCTTTTTCACTGGATGAAGCATTATTATGGATTATGGACTCGTATTTTGGCCAGAAGCGATGGTTAATAATGAATTTGTTTCTTCCAAACACGCAGCTTTCCGCTTCACAATATGTTAACTGATGGACTGGAGTGGTGTGGATTATTGTGATGTTTTTATCAGCTGTTTGGTCTCTCATTCTGACGGCACCCATTCACTGCAGAGGATGCGATGTAATGCTAAATTTCTCCAAATCTGTGCTGATGAAGAAACAAATTGTATGCTTACTCAAGTCATTCACATTTTTTATAAGACTTTTGATGAGAAATTATAAGAAATTAGTACTTTTATTTAGCAAGGATGCATTAAATGGTCAAAAGTAACAGTAAAAATATGTATAATGTTATAAAAGATTTCTATTTAAAAAAATACTATTCTATTTAACTTTCTATTAATCAATGAAGTATCATTCTACCACAAAAATAGCACAACTGTCTTCAAAATGGATAATAAAGAGACTTTTTTGAGCAGCATATTAGACTGATTTCTGAAGGATCATGTGACACTGAAGACTGGAGTAATGATGCTGAAAATTCAGCTCTGATCACAAGATTAAATTGCATTTTAAAATATATTCAAACAGAAAAGCTATTTAAGTTTTACTGTATATTTGATCAAATAAATGCAGCCTTTGTGAGCATTAGAGCTTTCCAAAAACATAAAAAATTAATAGGGGAACAAGTGAGTGGTTTATTTGTAGCAAAGCATTGTGGGCCATGGAGGTGGAGGGTCAAAAAGGGCCTTGTCAAAGTGTGACATGTTTCAGGAGGTTGACACCTCTGCGGCAGGATGAGAAGAGAGGCCGGGTGACACAACAGATTAGTGCACACGCCCATCACCCGCTTCACACCCGCAGTCCCAACCAGTGTTCTTCCCCTTCTCAGCAGGACACCTGAAAACTCCTTCTCCACCCCTCACTCTTTCTTTCTCAGTCCTTCAGTCCTTGACACTATCCATGTTACATTCATCTGCTCTTGTATGTTAGACTCTGCCACGAAACTCAGTCCTTATCCTTGTTGATCCCAAATCTCATCTAATCAATTAGGTTCAAAATTCAAAAACTCATCAGTGAGGTTTTTCAGACTGGTATAACACTTTGGCTCATTAGCTTGTAAATAATTATAATAGATGTAAGGTAACACCTAACAACTGATAGACAGATAGATCATCAACAGAGAAGATTAATATTATTAAGAACATCCATGCCACAGCCACTGAAATCATTTTAGTCAAATGTAACGGAGGCCAGCGAGTAGGTGATGTGCAGGTAAACGATGTGCTAGTCTTTAGCCACCTTGTTAGTGCATCCGCCTCCCATGCCGGAGACCCGGGTTCGAGATCCACTCGGAACGAGAACGAGGTGTGGTGGTGAGGACCCGGGAGAGAGGGGTTACATTGGTGCCGTGACCCGGATGGGAGTGAGGATTAGGGGGGTGAGTGTAACGGAGGCCAGCGAGTAGGTGCTGTGCAGGTAAACCTCACTCCCCTGATCTCAAGAGACGCACTAGCGACTGACGCTAGTGGCTGCAGTCTTTAGCCTCCTTGTTAGTGTGTCTGCCTCCCATGCCGGAGACCCGGGTTCGAGATCCACTCGGAACGAGAACGAGGTGTGGTGGTGAGGACCCGGGAGAGAGGGGTTACACAAAAACCTTGCAGATCAAGCTCTGAATGAATAAACAGCAACATAATTGCATGCTATAAACCAGCAGGTGATTTTCTGAAACCAAAGCATCGCCTGGAGACCACCAATAGCCTATACATGAACATGCACACAGATGAATGACGTAAGCTACACAGAAACGCAAAATAAACAACAATCCACATTAGCAATGGCCACATCACAGTCTGTTTGCATTGTACTGTTGCACTGTTTTTTATTTAGTTTAATTATATCCAGAAACTCTTAGTGAATTAGAATCCCGTTCAGCTCCAAGCTGCCTGCGGTTAAAGCATTTCCTAAGTAAACTGATGTAATATTTGCCTTTTTCATTTTTCAGACTAATTTGACACACGTTTCAGGTCCTCATAAACGATGGTTTGCAGTTATTGCTTAGCCTCAACGCAATGGGCTTTCATTTGGCTCATTAGCATGTGCTAACATCCTGTGCATTATGGGGTTCTGTGCACAAAAAGGTCTTGTTTACACACACATTTGCAGAAATACATGCAAATACATGGACACTCTTGTCACAAAATGTCACACAAACTTATTTATAGGGAGGGGGGGGGGGGGGTCCAAAACAAAAGTCTTTTTT
>NW_015505482.1:1160511-1199199 GCF_001515645.1 Sinocyclocheilus grahami | reverse complement strand
CGCTAGTGGCTGCAGTCTTTAGCCTCCTTGTTAGTGCGTCCGCCTCCCATGCCAAAGACCCGGGTTCGAGACCCACTCGGAGCAAGAACGAGGTGTGGCGGTGAGGACCCGGGAGAGAGGGGTTACACAAAAACCTTGCAGATCAAGCTCTGAATGAATAAACAGCAACATAATTGCATGCTATAAACCAGCAGGTGATTTTCTGAAACCAAAGCATCGCCTGGAGACCACCAATAGCCTATACATGAACATGCACACAGATGAATGACGTAAGCTACACAGAAACGCAAAATAAACAACAATCCACATTAGCAATGGCCACATCACAGTCTGTTTGCATTGTACTGTTGCACTGTTTTTTATTTAGTTTAATTATATCCAGAAACTCTTAGTGAATTAGAATCCCGTTCAGCTCCAAGCTGCCTGCGGTTAAAGCATTTCCTAAGTAAACTGATGTAATATTTGCCTTTTTCATTTTTCAGACTAATTTGACACACGTTTCAGGTCCTCATAAACGATGGTTTGCAGTTATTGCTTAGCCTCAACGCAATGGGCTTTCATTTGGCTCATTAGCATGTGCTAACATCCTGTGCATTATGGGGTTCTGTGCACAAA
This sequence comes from Sinocyclocheilus grahami, assembly GCF_001515645.1. Lineage (NCBI taxonomy): Eukaryota > Metazoa > Chordata > Actinopteri > Cypriniformes > Cyprinidae > Sinocyclocheilus > Sinocyclocheilus grahami. The sequence continues at coordinate 1,198,584 of NW_015505482.1, read as the reverse complement.
AAGGTCTTGTTTACACACACATTTGCAGAAATACATGCAAATACATGGACACTCTTGTCACAAAATGTCACACAAACTTATTTATAGGGAGGGGGGGGGGGGGGTCCAAAACAAATGATCTTTTCTTTTGTTTTTGTGCTGATAGTATAACAAAGGTTCTCTTTGTGGAAGTCTATTCATTTTAAAAAGTTAATTCTTCTAAATGAAGTGCAGATCTCAGGGTTTGGTTTGGCATCTGTTCAAAGAGGCAGGCATCTGAGCACAAACAGTGCTACTAAAACATCCTTTATCTCTGGCTCTCTGCTCCTCTCAGCTGTGAAGAGTCGAAGAGTTATGTATGAGTGTGTGTGTGTGTGTGTGTGTGTGTGTGTGTGTGTGTGTGTGTGTGTGTGTGTGTGTGTGTGTTTATTGTTTGAAATGCCTATGATCGGTTATCGGGTCACTGGCTGGATTTTAAATATCTTCTGGACTCTCTGCAGTGTTGAGTGAGTCTAAAGCCTGCAAGTCTGTTTGGAAACAAAAGGAGCCCATGTCAGGCTGAGCCAAATATCTAATTTCTATTTATTTCTAAGGTAACTTTTGTGCATTTGCAGCATTCTTTACTCAAATTACAAAATATAATATAATAATATTATATTTTCCCTGAATTTACTTTTTATTTTTCAGTAGTGCTGTTCGAAAGATATTCAAATGATTTATATGAAACCAAATGTATGAGCTCATATTTCACCACATAAGAGAAAAAAAAATCATGCTTTGGTTAATAATTCTAAAATAAAAAGTATAAATTATGAGCTAAATAATTATGAGATAAGAAGTCAAAATTATTGTAAAAAAAAAAGAAAGTCAAAAGTATGAGATACTAAGTCATAATTGTGAAATAAAGTCAATATTATGGTTAAAAATATATATTATGAATGCTAATTCAATTATGAGATAAATAGTCAAAGTTATAGCATAAGTCAGGCTTATGAGATAAGATAAGTTATATTTATGACATGAAAAGTCTAAATTATTACAAGTAACAAATAAAAGTAACAATTATAAGTAACAATGAAAAGATAAAAACTATACTTTTGACAAAAAGTCAAAGATATTCACATTATTAAAAGTTTAATTGTTATGAGATACAACAAAATCATAATTATGACAAAACTTTCAACATTTTGTCGTAAATATGGCTTTTTATGTCAGGAAATTTGAGGATTATTGCATGATTGTGACTTGGTATCTTAATATCTAAATTGTTTATAATTATGACTTAGAAATTAAAAATTTAGTTTTTGTTTTTTTAAATCTCATAATTATGTATCTCATAATTTTGGCTTTTTATCTCATAGTTATTAACCAAAAGCATGTTTGTTTGTTTTTGTGTTAATGGCCTTCCATACATTTGGTAGCCCCAGCCTATCAAGTGATTCATTTAAAAATGATTTTGATTTACCCAACCATGATGGGCTTCAATACAAATAATAGCCATTGCAAAAAGTGTTAATGTATAAATACACAAAGTTAAAAGACAATGTTTTGTTTGTTTGATTTCTATTTCATTAAATGTATGTCTGTGTTCAAGAATTCTGTTATATTTTATTATTTTAACTTCTCAATGACTTGAGGGTGAGGGACCAAGGAATTTCACAACTGCCATCAATGCACTGATATTCCTCTTGGTTGTTCTCCACATTCTTCCTGTCCTTTTTTATATTGTGTCAACAGCTGAGGAATCTTTTGTTGTGCTGATATTTCCCAGCACAGCTAGATCTGCGGCCTGCTTCTCTGTAACAATGTTAGACAATGTTGATGCTCTGGAGCTGTGTGAGGGGTAAGAAAAAAACTGCACTTGGACCAACAACAAACAGGCAGGTTGTGCTTGCTTTTCCTCACAAAGAGAAAAGAAAAGAGGAAAAGCAACAAAATGATAAAACAAAAGCAAAAAAATAAAAAATACGATAAATAGAAGGCAGCGATTATGCTCTCCAAGTGGTAGAAAAATAACACTTCGGTTATACAAGACAACATGTCAAGGCAAGAGTACTAATCAAACAAGAGGAAACAAATTCTGTCAAAACTTCCATTTTATTTGGTGCCAAGCAGGCTGATGGGAACATTCTCTCCTAATAAGATCTCTATTGTTTGTTATAACTTCCAAGACCTGTCCATCTGCACCAGTCACATCAACAACCAGCAAACACAAGCTCTGCACAGAAGGAACTGACATGTCTAGACCTACAGTTTGTACGCTTAGAAAAGAGTGCTGGAAAAGCAGTGCTGCAAATTAGATTGTGTGTGTGTGTGTGTGTGTGTGTGTGTGTGTGTGGAAACAAGGACAGAAGGAGGTGGGGGGTAAGAGCATGTGTGTGTGTGTGTGTCTTGAGCAGATAAAGTTCCCCACACAGCTGCTTTGGCCCGCAGATGCGCAGAAACATCTGTATAAAATAAAAAGTATAAATTATGAGCTAAATAATTATGAGATAAGAAGTCAAAATTATTGTAAAAAAAAAAGAAAGTCAAAAGTATGAGATACTAAGTCATAATTGTGAAATAAAGTCAATATTATGGTTAAAAATATATATTATGAATGCTAATTCAATTATGAGATAAATAGTCAAAGTTATAGCATAAGTCAGGCTTATGAGATAAGATAAGTTATATTTATGACATGAAAAGTCTAAATTATTACAAGTAACAAATAAAAGTAACAATTATAAGTAACAATGAAAAGATAAAAACTATACTTTTGACAAAAAGTCAAAGATATTCACATTATTAAAAGTTTAATTGTTATGAGATACAACAAAATCATAATTATGACAAAACTTTCAACATTTTGTCGTAAATATGGCTTTTTATGTCAGGAAATTTGAGGATTATTGCATGATTGTGACTTGGTATCTTAATATCTAAATTGTTTATAATTATGACTTAGAAATTAAAAATTTAGTTTTTGTTTTTTTAAATCTCATAATTATGTATCTCATAATTTTGGCTTTTTATCTCATAGTTATTAACCAAAAGCATGTTTGTTTGTTTTTGTGTTAATGGCCTTCCATACATTTGGTAGCCCCAGCCTATCAAGTGATTCATTTAAAAATGATTTTGATTTACCCAACCATGATGGGCTTCAATACAAATAATAGCCATTGCAAAAAGTGTTAATGTATAAATACACAAAGTTAAAAGACAATGTTTTGTTTGTTTGATTTCTATTTCATTAAATGTATGTCTGTGTTCAAGAATTCTGTTATATTTTATTATTTTAACTTCTCAATGACTTGAGGGTGAGGGACCAAGGAATTTCACAACTGCCATCAATGCACTGATATTCCTCTTGGTTGTTCTCCACATTCTTCCTGTCCTTTTTTATATTGTGTCAACAGCTGAGGAATCTTTTGTTGTGCTGATATTTCCCAGCACAGCTAGATCTGCGGCCTGCTTCTCTGTAACAATGTTAGACAATGTTGATGCTCTGGAGCTGTGTGAGGGGTAAGAAAAAAACTGCACTTGGACCAACAACAAACAGGCAGGTTGTGCTTGCTTTTCCTCACAAAGAGAAAAGAAAAGAGGAAAAGCAACAAAATGATAAAACAAAAGCAAAAAAATAAAAAATACGATAAATAGAAGGCAGCGATTATGCTCTCCAAGTGGTAGAAACATAACACTTCGGTTATACAAGACAACATGTCAAGGCAACAGTACTAATCAAACAAGAGGAAACAAATTATGTCAAAACTTCCATTTTATTTGGTGCCAAGCAGGCTGATGGGAACATTCTCTCCTAATAAGATCTCTATTGTTTGTTATAACTTCCAAGACCTGTCCATCTGCACCAGTCACATCAACAACCAGCAAACACAAGCTCTGCACAGAAGGAACTGACATGTCTAGACCTACAGTTTGTACGCTTAGAAAAGAGTGCTGGAAAAGCAGTGCTGCAAATTAGATTGTGTGTGTGTGTGTGTGTGTGTGTGTGTGTGTGTGTGTGTGTGTGAGGAAACAAGGACAGAAGGAGGTGGGGGGTAAGAGCATGTGTGTGTGTTTGGACTTTGAGCAGATAAAGTTCCCCACACAGCTGCTTTGGCCAGCAGATGCACAGAAACATCTGTATTAACCTCTGGCAGTGTCCCAAGGGCAGCCCGCTGAGAGCAGGAATGCTAGGAAGGCCCTTCCACAGAGACAGAGACAGAGAAACAACAGAAAGAGGCACAAAGAAGAAAGGCATTAGAAACGAAGACGCTTTGCTTGATATTTTAGCATTTCGCAGCAACAGCTTTGCCATAACTGACCATCTCACGTGGCACTTTAATAATTTCTCTGATCATTTCTGAGCACACGGTGAGCCAGCTGACCGGTGAAGACTGGACGGGACGTATCCGACTGGCCTGATATAACAGTGACGCATTTTACAGTTTTGTCTGGTGGGCTTGGGTTAAAAACATTTGTAATCCTTTTAAGTGGAAAAATGGAAAATCACATATAAATGGTCCCACATGATTCTGTGCTGAAAGTGTCCTACATTTCAGTGTCAGCGGTTTGTGGAGCTTTAGAGACACATGAGCAAATACTGAACTAAATATGGATCTGTTAGTCTGGAATCTTTACTTATTGACACACAACTGATTCAAACATGCAACTCTTCCCTTGTGACAAATAAGTACTTTTTAAAAAGAGTACTTATTATGGAAATAATGTAATTTAAAATACTGAATTTAAAGTTTCCATACACTTAAAAGAGATAGTTCTCCCAAAAAATGCAAATTCTTTCATTAATTACTCACCGTCATGTCGTTCCAAACCTGTAAGACCTTCGTTCATCTTCAGAACACAAATTAAGATATTTTTGATGAAATCCGAGAGCTTTCTGACCCTCCATCGACAACAACACAACTGACACATTCCTGGCCCAAAAAGGTATTAAAAACATCATTAAAATAGTCTGTGACATCAGTGTTTCAACTGTACTGTTATGAAGCTACAAGAATACTTTTTGTGTGCAAAGAAAACATAAACATAAGAAAACGGACCTTTTATTTCATTAATATTATATTATCTGCAAGCACAGTTTTTAAGTGCACTTCTTTTTCTTTTCTTTTTTTAAGTTTGGATACAAGCCCAGATCTTTAAAAGTGAAGGAAAAACTGAAACCGAAACTTCTGTCATCATTTACTCACCCTCATGATGTCCCAAACCTGCATGACTTTCTTTTTTCTATAGGACAAAATGAAACCTTTAGCAGAATGATCTGCTGAGCTCCAAAAAGGACAACAAGCACCATGAAAGCATCACAAAAGAAGTACAAACAAATCATTCGCTGGAGAGGAAGAACTGAAGTAAATAATTTCAGCCCTCTCTCAGAAATCTGTGTCGCTTTAGAAATCTTTCACCTTTTGAAGCTCAACAGTATGAATTTGCAAAACATCTTCTTTTGTGCTCCATGCAAGAAGGTCAAATGGGTTTAAAATAACATGAAGATGAGTAAATGATGACAGCTGCAAAAAATGACACGTCAGGTGCTATAATTAGTTCATTTAAATACAATTGTCATTCAAGTGAGATTCAAATTCGTGACATCTCTCTATGCCACATCGGCTCATGATCACTTTAGGACTCAATCCCTCCTGAATGGGGCGTCAATTATTTTCCATGACAGAGACTGTTAATAGTCCAGAACAAATGATATATACAAGTTTATTCCTCCAAAACACAAATATACCACGTAAAAACAGCAAAACAATGGTGTGATGTGTTCGCTTGTGAATGTGCATTGAGTCAGACGCCTTTTAATGACAACACATTGCTAATCCAAATTTACCTATTACATCATGCTTCCCCAACTAAGCTCCTTATTACCTAGCTGCTATAAAACATTACTGACTGCCAGCCATGAGCATGAGTGTCCAAAGAGATCTGTGTGTGTGTGCATGTTTATGTGGTTTATGAGGACACAAATTTGTATAATAACATGGGTATGACATTTTCAGTGTCCCCGTAATTCAAAAGGCTTATAAATAATTCAGAATGAGTTTTTGAAAATCTAAAAATGCATAAAGTTTCCTGTGAGGGGTAGGTTTAGGGGTAGGGTTGGTGTAGGGCAATAGAAAATACGGTTTGTACAGTATAAAAACCATTACGCCTATGGAGAGTCCCCATAAACCATAAAAACAAACCTGTGTGTGTGTGTGCGCACGGAGGCAGAAAGCAATGTCCATGTGGATTACCCATTGTTGTAGCGAGACTCCAAAGAGTTTGTGCACTAACGAGAGGCTCACTGATATATATATATATATATATAAACACACACACACACAAACACGTGTCTGCTTTTAGCAAACCTCAGGAGACAGCAGCTCTGGCAGACTCACAACAAAAGGTTAAAGGGACAGTTCACCAAAAAAAAAAGAGAACTGTTATGTAGTAGAATGTCCTGACTGCAAATAATTAATTCTTACAATGGCTTGAATACATCTCTTTTATGATCATCTCTTATGTGTGTGTGTGCGCTATGTTAGGGCTTAAAGTTAAATAGTTAATAATATAAGTGATACAACTTTCCTGATATCATAATGAAGAAAAAGCCTAACTAAAAGAATAAAACAAAACCTTCTTAAGTAGTTAAGTAATCATTTTTATTTTGTTACACCAAACTATAATAATTATTATTAATAATAAGGTCAAAGTCAATATGTTTCTTCAAATATCAGAATTTTTATGTTCAAACTGTTTAAATTGTAAAATGTCATGTGTCAGGTGTGACTAAATAAAAAAAAAAACCTTAAGCAGTTAATAATCATCTAGTGTATAATCTTATGGTAAAATCTTTCATTTGTTATGTCAAATACTACTACTAATAATAATAATAACAACAACAACAACAACAACAACTTAACCTGATTCGCTGATTAATATTTTAAAAGTCATTTGAAATGAGAAAATAACTCAAACATGACATTTTATAGAGATGACCTTCATTCTGTCATTCTTCAGGAGGAGGACGGCTAACAGAGTCCAGGGAGGTGACGATGGAGGCAGGAGCCAGGGAGACGACAGGAGGGAACCGGAGCAGGAGGAGCCAGGTGGGACCCTGGCCACAGCTATAATAGCGGCCCACGGTGGAGCCGACGGAGGGAGGAGCCATGGAGGAGGAATGTCCACCGACTCCAGGGGGCCGACCAACGGCGGCGGAGCAGGTGGAGGAGGAGCCAGAGGCTGAGACGGAGAGCCAACGAGCCAGGGGAATGCCGAGGAGCGGGCACTGGAGAGAGCTCTTGGGCTGGAGCCCTTCCTGGGCGGAACTGGGGATCGGGAGCCATTCCTTGGCTTGACAGGGGATCGGGAGCCATTCCGAAGCTCGACAGGGGATCGGGAGCCATTCCGAGGCTCGACAGGGGATCGGGAGCCATTCCGAAGCTCGACAGGGGATCGGGAGCCATTCCGAAGCTCGACAGGGGATCGGGAGCCATTCCGAAGCTCGACAGCAAGATATTTAATGTAGACACAACAAGGCAAATTTAGGAAGATGAGACACACACACTCGGGGTAACATTCACAATAACCGACAAACTTGAACACAAGAGACAGGAACAGAAACAGTCCACAGGGGTGTTACACATTCATGTAGACCTTCATGGATGTGTGTGAAAGTCATCTTAAGTTTCTTATGTTTAGTTAGTTTAGGTTGTAAAATGTCATGTGGTGCAACTCCTCAAAAATGTCTGAATTAATAATTTATTATATTTGTTTCAAAACATTTTTAAAAATAATATGATAATAATAATAATTATTATTATTATTATTATTATCTTCATCATTATTATCATTATTAACGGTAACAAAAACATATTATAGTGTGGCGTGTGACTTGAGCTCAATAAGCTCAATAAATAACTATTTGAATGCTGTAACATTAATGCTGTTATTTTATTGTTTATGACTTTGAATCCGTTAATGATACAAAGTATCATATATAGCGCTATTTAAATAAACGTTACTTGACTATTTCTTAATCACCATTGTCTGTTTCCTCTAAACATCTGCTAGCATTAATGGTAACGCACACAAGTTTGTTCACCTTTATTCACTGTGTTCGGATGTGTGGCTCATGATGGCAGGAGCGCTGTTTAATTTTTATGAATCCTCCAGAGACTGATGTAAATGTGACCTATTACAAGAACAGGAATCAATTAGAGGCGTAATAACTAAGAAGCCCTGCAAATGTGTGGTATTTAGTCTCTCTTCCTCCTCCCGCCCTCTCATCTATCTATCTATCTATCAGATTCCACTCGCATGCTAGCCAGAGGATCGCATGAGAGCAAGCTGTGACTAATGCTCTCAATAGCGCATTAGCGAGGCTGAGAGACGGAAAACAGACCCATAAAAAAATTGATGGGGTAATGACGTCTCTTTCTCGTTGCAGCTAGCAGACAGGCCATTTCCTCAGCCGACGGGACTCTCAGCACGGGGTCGGCCGGTGTGTAGAAAGTGTTGGGGTGCGGTTGAGTTAACGGCAGGGGTCAGGTCAGGTCAAACGCATTTCACCCCTCACCATCTTACTCTCAGACTGCTGGAAGTCTGAGCACTCACAGAGAGAAGTTTCATTCATAATAGACGAGATCTGTTAGATCATCAGGATTAATTCCTGCTGGAAGTCTGGTGTTGATTGAACTGTTCAAATGCACCTGGATTTGGAATCAATGAGCACGTTTACATGCACACCAGTAAGCTGATAACTCACAAATATCAGCTTATTAAAATAACTAGTTTTCCCCGTTTACATGCACATCAGTAACCTGACAACGCAAGTAAGCTGCGTTTACATGACTGCATTAATAAATCAGGTTATTTCCCTGTAGTGACGTCAAAATATAATCATTTGCGTATCTGACTCCGAGTATTCCATACATTTGTCAGCTGTGATGTTAAATTAAGCTTGTAACATGTCGGGAAACTTACAGCTCATATATTATCTTCTCATGCAGTTATAAACGCAGCATTGTGACAGAACCACTTCTACTTCTGCTGCACGAGATGAGAACACATTTTTATCATTTTCTGAGTCATGAAAAAGTCTGCTTTTGTGATATATTTCCTTCTTTCTTTATTGCAAGACGTTTGCTCAGTCTAGATGCGTTTAAATCTGCATTAACGATGCGTTCCTGTCACGTATCACACATGCCTTTAATTGTAATTAATTGTATTTTGACCATAGTTTGGTGACCAATTCTCACTATTAACTAGCATGCATATTACTAGCATATTGGTTGTTTATTAGCACTTATTGTCAGGAAATAGGCTGGATTCAGATGTGGGTACAACAGTGGCTTTATTGAATAGAATAATCAGAAATAGAAGAGAGTGCTTCAGCGGACAATTTGTGAGAACATGGATTCTTCTACTACCCAGGTGGGTGGGTGACAAAGGCTGGCAGGTCAGCAGAGACGAGGCCGGCCAGGCAGCTCGCTAATCCAAGCGAGAGGCAGAGTAATCCGCTGGAGATTCCGCAGAGACCCAGGGACGACGGGTACCTGAGCGCACAGAGAGGTGCTGGGAAAACTACTTGCAGCTACGAGCACTGGAGCCTGAGCGAGACAAGACAGGACAGGTAAACAATCACGACTATAGCAGCCAGAACAATGTTATAGACCACAACAGTCTGACAAAAGTCAGCAAACGACGGGGAGCTATAAGGAGAAGATAACGAGACAAACAAGAATCTGATGTGAGAAAAGATGAGCTAATGAGCAGGGAAACAGGGGGGGCAGAGACAACCACGTACACAACACACCACACGAACAAAGAGACAGCAAATATACAGGTGATCAGACCCGAGACCCGACAGCAACCCCCTCCTAGGAGCGCCACCAGGCACCCCAGGAGGAGACCTACCTCGTCGTTGACAGAAGTCCTCGGTCAACGAACGGTCCAAAATGTCCCGGGACGGCACCACCATCTCTCCTCTAGACCATAGCCCTCCCAGTCCACGAGATACTGAAACCCTCTGCCGTGGCGCCGCTCGTCGAGTAATCTCCTAACCGTATAGTTAGGGGAGCCATCGAGGGGGTGGGGGTCGGGACGATCGCCGGCAGGGTTAAGAGGAGAAGAAAACACAGGTTTAACCCTAGAGACATGAAACACAGGGTGAACCTGACCAAAAGCGGGAGGGAGCTTGAGCCTGACAGCCACCGGATTAACCACCTTGGTGACACGGCATGGCCCAATGAATCTGGGTGCCAGCTTCCGAGAAGGCACCCGGAGAGGCAGATCCTTGGTAGAAAGCCATACCCGTTGGCCACACACATAGGTTGGGGGAGAGGACCGGCGGCGATCGGCTGCTGCTTTGGTTCGTCCTGAGGTTCGGACCAAAACCTCCCTGACTCTCTCCCAGGTGCGACGGCAGCGCTGAACGAAAGCCAGGGCAGACGGAATCGCAGCATCGGGTTCCTGTGATGGAAACAGAGGCGGTTTATAACCCACAGAACATGCAAAAGGGGACATACCTGAAGCCACCAACGGAAGGGAGTTACGAGTGTACTCAATCCAAGAGAGCTGTTGGCACCAGGAACTCGGATTACTGGAAATGATTATTTTCAAGATCCTGGTTGGCTCGCTTGCACTGCCCATTGGTCTGAGGATGGAAACCAGAAGACAGACTCGCAGAGGCCTCGATCTGTCTACAAAATGATTTCCAAAACCAGGAGGCAAACTGAGGACCCCTATCTGAAACCATGTCAACTGGCAAACCATGGAGACGGAAAACGTGATCCACCATCAGCTGGGCGGTCTCCCGGGTAGAGGGCAATTTGGCCAGGGGAATGAAATGAACCGCTTTGGAAAAGTGATCCACCACAGACAGAATAACGGTTTTACCCTTCGAGGGGGGAAGCCCAGAGATGAAATCAAGGGCGATGTGTGATCATGGACGGGAAGGAATGGGAAGAGGACGGAACAGACCATCAGGCGGGCGATTCATAGGCTTACATTGGGCGCAAGTGGAGCCCCGAACAGACGCGAGAGAGTGTCGGGCATGACATTTTTGGACCCTGGCCAGTACTCGAGATTCTTGTGATCCGTCCAGACCAAGAAGGGGTGCGCTGACCCCTCCAACCAGTGACGCCACTCGCCCAAGGCCAATCTCACCGCCAACAGTTCTCTATTGCCAATGTTATAGTTACGTTCTGCAGGGCTGAGACGGCGAGAGAAGAATGCCGTCAACTGGCAAACCATGGAGACGGAAAACGTGATCCACCATCAGCTGGGCGGTCTCCCGGGTAGAGGGCAATTTGGCCAGGGGAATGAAATGAACCGCTTTGGAAAAGTGATCCACCACAGAGAGAATAACGGTTTTACCCTTCGAGGGGGGAAGCCCAGAGATGAAATCAAGGGCGATGTGTGATCATGGACGGGAAGGAATGGGAAGAGGACGGAACAGACCATCAGGCGGGCGATTCATAGGCTTACATTGGGCGCAAGTGGGGCCCCGAACAGACGCGAGAGAGTGTCGGGCATGACATTTTTGGACCCTGGCCAGTACTCGAGATTCTTGTGATCCGTCCAGACCAAGAAGGGGTGCGCTGACCCCTCCAACCAGTGACGCCACTCGCCCAAGGCCAATCTCACCGCCAACAGTTCTCTATTGCCAATGTTATAGTTACGTTCTGCAGGGCTGAGACGGCGAGAGAAGAATGCACATGGATGCACCTCCCCTGTCGCGGTGGGAACGCTGAGATAGAACTGCGCCAACCCTGACGTCCGATGCGTCAACCTCGACAGTGAACTGGGACTCAGGATCTGGAACCAACAGAACAGGTGCAGAGACAAAACGGGACTTTTAGGTATCAAAGGCTACCTGAGCATCCTGGTTCCACCTGAAGGACACCTTGGTGGAGGTTAATGCTGTGAGCGGTGCAGCGATCTGACCAAAACTCCTGATGAACCGCCAATAAAAGTTGGCGAAACCCAGGAAACGCTGCACAGCTTTACGGGAGTCAGGGACGGGCAACTTAGCGACAGCCTCTATCTTAGCAGGGTCGGGTATGATCCCCCTGGAAGAGATGATAAGGCCAAGGAACATAACAGACATGGCGTGGAATTCGCTCTTCTCCGCCTTGACAAACAACTGGTTCTCTAATAGATGTTGGAGGACCCATCTAAAGTGCTGGGTGTGTAATTGGAGAGAGGGGGAGAAAATAAGAATATCAACCAAATACACAAAGACAAATTGATTAATCATGTCACCAAGAACGCTATTGACGAGACCCTGGAAAACGGCCGGAGCATTGGTAAGACCAAACGGTAGAACCAGATACTCGTAGTGTCCCGAGGGGGTGTTGAATGCCGTCTTCCACTCATCCCCCTCCCGAATGGTAGGCGTTGCGGAGGTCTAATTTGGTGAAGACCCAAGCTCCCTGCAACAATTCAAAAGCAGAAGACATTAAAGGTAGGGGTACCTGTTCTTTACCGTAATGTCATTCAAACCTCTGTAATCAATACAAGGACGTAGGGAGTCATCTTTCTTCTGAACAAAGAAAACCCCTGCGCTGGCGGGAGAGGAAGAATGGCGAATGAGCCCAGCCTGTAGTGATTCACGTATATACTTGTCCATGGCCTCTCTTTCAGGACCGGAAAGGGAATACAGACGACCCTTAGGCGGAGAAGTACCCGGGAGAAGGTCTATGGCATAGGATGTGGAGGAAGCGGAGGATGCGGAGTCAGGTCAGGAGGATCCACCTGCGAAACACATGACACAGAGACAGGAGGAAAGGCAGGACCTAAACATGACACATGACAGGACTGGCTCCAGGCTAAAATAGAGTTATTAAACCAGTCAATATGCAGGTTGTGCTGTAGCAACCACAGATGTCCTAAAATTAACGGAGCCTTAGGGGAGTCAATAATTAATAGTTCAATCTCCTCACAATGGTTATCAGAAAGAAAAAGGCTTACACGAGGTGTGACGTGAGTAATGGTGGTAAGGGGATTACCACCCGCTAGCGACCATGCTGTAATGGGCTCGTTGAGGGAGATGGTAGTAATGTTCCACTTGTGAGCCGAGGCTGAATCCAGGAAATTCCCCTTAGCTCCCAAATCCAGAAGTGCGTGACCAAAGTGCAAATTTCCCTGGAAGGAGAGTCTAAAGGACAGCTGAGTGTGTGTAGCTGGAGAGTTGGAACAAGGAAAAGCGCCCACCAGGACTCTCCGTTTCACTGGTGGGCACTAAAGGACGAAACGGTCAGCCTTGCCGCAGGCTGGAGACCTTGTCCTCGTCTAACCAAAGGATAACATAATCCTTGGGTTGGATGCTCCTGTTTCTGCTGCGGCGTTAGCCGGAGATGACCCAGCTGCATGGGCTCAGCATCAGCTGACTGAGAACTCGCGGCCTCAGAAGAAAGGGGCTCCAGGTGGTGCCATGGAGTAGTAGATTGACGGCGTTGACGGCGGCAGTTGAGATGGCCCTCCACACAGAGAGTGAGATTGATCAAATGATCCAGCTCCTGGGGAAGATCCACAGCAGCTAACTTGTCGACGATGGCATGATCCAGCCCCTCGAGGAAGCGAGCGCGTAGCGTGCCCTCATTCCAGCAGCAAGCAGCAGCTAGAATCTGGAACTGTATAGCATAATCGGTGACAGAGCTCTTTTTCTGAGACAGACACGACAACTGAGCTGCTGCCTCATCTCCCTGGGCTGATCGGTCGAACAGCTTTGCCATTTCCTGGTGAAAATCCTCAAAAACTGGGAGAGAAAGGCTTGGCAGGCATTCGGATCACCATCGTAAATCAGCGGATTGTTGGCATGAGGTTCGGGCTCAAGAGGAATACCAGCGCGGAGGACGGGACCCCGGTTTGCAGCCTCCCGCTGAAGATCATCGACCCACGTGAGGAGCTCAGTGACTCGGGCATTAAGAGAGTCCACCTCCTGAGCTGTGATGTTGAGTTGGTTAGAATGCTGGCCCAGCAACACTCCCTGTTGAACGAGAGCGTAACGAAGCGGATCTGATCCCGCTGAATCCATCGTTGGTCAGACTGTTCTGTCAGGAAATAGGCTGAATTCAGATGCGGGTACAACAGTGGCTTTATTGAACAGAATAATCAGAAATAGAAGAGAGCACTTCAGCGGATGGTTCGTGAGACCGTGGATTCTTCTACTACCCAGGTGGGTGGGTGACAAGGCCGGCAAGGCAGCTCGCTAATCCGAGCGAGAGGCAGAGTAATCCGCTGGAGAGTCCGCAGAGACCCAGGGACGACGGGTACCTGAGTGCACAGAAAGGTGCTGGGAAAACTACTTGGAGCTACAAGCACTGGAGCTTGAGCGAGACAAGACAGGACAGGTAAACAATCACGACTATAGCAGCCAGAACAATGGTATAAACCACAACAGTCTGACAAAAGACAGCAAAACACGAGGAGCTATAAGAAGAACATAACAAGACAAACAAGAATCCGGTGTAAGAGAAGATGAGCTAATGAGCAGGGAAACAGGGGGGGGGGGGGGGGGGGGGGAAAACCCCCCCCACACAAAGGCATATCAGAGCATCGGTGTATTTTATTCACATATGTTACATTTTGCATTAAATGTCATTAAAAGTCACCCTTTCTGAGATGACATCATAAAGTCTGAATCAGCGGAGACACAACTCACTCAGTTGAGGCAACCATGTGGACAACGAGCACGTGGCGAGCTGTCAAAACAAAGCCATGTACACAACACACCACACGAACACAGAGACAGCAAATATACAGGTGATCAGACCCGAGACCCGATACTTATAAAGCACATATTAATGCTTTCTTCTAAATGGCCATATTGTACATCCCTTAACCCTACCCCATACCTAAACTTAACAACTACATTACTAACTAAATTAGGAATTCATTGAGGCAAACGTTGTAGTTAGTTAGTAGTGAGAATTGGTCCCCAAACCGAAGTGTGACCACATTTTAATTTGAATAAACAGCTCTTAAAGTGTCTATTTAGACTTGCATTAACATTCATATGCAGACAATACAACATATTTTGTACTGAGAGGGATTCAATATGATTTGCACTTTAGGTCACATGACAAGATCCGCTGTTGTTACATAAAATTATGACTTAGTGGCACTCACAAACAGGCTAGTTTGCTAAATGGAAGTGAAGAATCCAGAACCGACTCTAGTCTCTGTATGTAGTATGTAGTCTGTACTCTATAGTCGGACTGCATTTTTATGCTACATTTGTGTTGGTATGAGCAGGCCTTTTAGACTTTGCAATCAATGATTTATGAACATCCATTTCAGTTAAGATTGCTTAGATGTAGGCATTAGAATGTAAGTCAGCGCACTAGTTTTTGGAACAGACCTTCTTCACATTCTCTTTGTTACTCCTATATAGTTGTGGTGTTTTATTGACCCAGTACAAAAATAAATTGTTGTCTGCACTTGTTTACATCCACATAGACGAAGACCAGAATATGGGCTGTCACAACATAGGAAGAAACAAAACATAACAACTGACTACACAGCAAGTCCCTCTTCCACTCAGTCCTGTATTTCAATCAGAAACACCTCGTGTATTTAGCTCTCCCACCCATTTTCTGCACATCTTGTCCTCCAATGCCTCATTCTCATGGCTTTTTGTTGCTCTGCTCCCACATAAGGTGAATCGAGCGAATGAATCTTGTAGTGGCCAGAAGTATAGTTCTCTCTTTGGACATGTTTTTATGTGTCCTGGCATGCTAGGATGGGGACATCTCACCTAAATATGTAACTCTAACTTTAAAGGAAGGAACCACAAAGTGGTCTAACTCAATTAAAAACCTTGATATCTAATATTTATTAAATAAAATGCCACTAAGTGTACTCAAACAGATTTCACTTTCATAACTGTTCCTTAACACACTTAAGTACACTTTTAAAAATAAATGTTGTAGTAAAATCAAATATTGACTGAAAAGTTCCATTCAAATCATTGTTTTAATCTTTTTTCGTACTTTAAAGTATACTTATTCTAATGTGTTGACTAACATCCTAAGGCATATGGACTCCGGTTATTGCCAGTGAAAAAAAATTAATCTGTGTGATACAAGTTCGCATTTCAGATTTTTTGAACAATATAAACTTGTATTGCAAGTTATAAAGTGAGAACTGCATGATAAAGTCAAATTTGTGAGTTATAAAGACAAAATTGTGAGATATAAATTCAAATTAGCAAGTTATAAAGTGACTAGATAATGACTATTTCTCATAATTCTGACTTTCTCGTAATTTTGAGTTTATATATTGCAATTCTGACTTTATTTCTCACAATTAGGAGTTTATATCCTGCAATTCTAACTTTCTAACTCACAATTACAGGTTTATATAACACAATTTTGAAAAAAAAAAGTAATACTTGTGAGATATAAACTTGCGATTGCAAGAAAAAAAATATCAGAATTTAGAGATTCGCAAAAAAAAAGACATACTTGTGAGATATAAACTTGCAATTGCAAGAAAAAAAATCAGAATTGTGAGATGTCGCAATTACCTTTTTTATTTTTAATAAGTGGTGGAAACTGGCTTCCATAAAAGCATGTAAAGTACTTGATTATAATTTCAACAGTAGTGTGTTATTAGATATTACTTTACATTTGAAGTTAGCATAGTTTTAAAGTATTAAATGGCAAAGTCATCATTGTGTAATTACAAATATAAAGTCATTATTGATTTCTTTGGTTAAAAACATATCTTCTTCTGTGCTCAACAGAAGAGCGAAACTCATACAGGTTTGGAATAACTTGAGCGTGAGTAAATGATGAAAGAATTTCACATTTTGGGTGAACTGTCCCTTTAAGTTGTTTTTAAAAAAAGCACTTTTAAGTTCAACTATTTGCATTCAATAGAAATTGAATCTACATTTCAATTTAATTGCAATTATCATGTACGGTAATTAAGTGTCTGAAAACGTTTTGTCCTTTAAGGTTCTTGATAGTCACCATTCACTTTAATTATATGGAAAAGAGCAGCCTAAACATTCAGCTAGGAATCAACACTGATTGGTATTCCTGCATGTGGTTTTATTTGAGTAGTATCTTGCAGAGTGTCTGCATTTCACACACTGAAAAGCATGTTCTAGATCCCTGGAGCGTTCACAAGCCCTCCGCAGTGTTGACTCGTGTTGCCTGCGGCGTGTTGCATTTACATTTTACATACATGCCATAAGCCATTTACACAGCTGAGCTTTTTACTAGGGTGACTCAGAGACTAAATGTCCCGGTGCCCCACCCACTTACTCTACACACGGGCATACTAACATCGCTGTTATCATTAAACCTAACAAAATGAGACCCTGTATGGGGGCAGAATGACATGACATATCTGAATGACACAACTAGAATTCGGATATTAACTCAATATTAAAATTATTTACATAAAAACAGACAATGAATATCATCAAAACTATATCCTACACATAACATAACTCAGAAACAGATGGCTCTATAAAACTCTGAACTCAAGTACAAAGCATTGCCTCCAGTTCTACTACAAACAGTTTTAGTGAGTCACACCTGTGCTGGAATTGAAACACACTTCATCTGACAGACGGAAAGATTAATTCTCTTGGAGCAGCGAGACACCCACATGTCTGTCGTAAATTGTGCCCCAGCCTTATGAAACATTAGGAATGAAGAGGGTCTGGCCATGCCAAACAAAGCTTCTTCAGAGCCTGTCATTCAGCAGACCTCACCATCGTGCTCTAGAGGAGTATCTGTGAAATCAGATCCACAAGTGTTGTCATAATATTTTAGAAGCAGCGAATGCCACCCGGCTTCATTCAGGAGGAAAGAGTACAAGTCATCAAGATGGAGGGCACAAAAAATACACTTTCTTTTCATCATTTATGAGAAACACTTAGGTCGCTTCATCTGAAAATGTTGTATGTGTCTGAAAAGTTGAAAAAGCTTCAGATAGTATATGTATTTTAAAATGTCCATTCAGTTAAGTTTGCGCTGTATGAATCAATTTCTTCAGAGAAAAATAAGACTTGTGGACATTAACCCTCCTGTTGCAATGAAAAACCTCTTTGCTGGAAGTTCAAAAACATCTGTCAAAAAAATGGGTTGCAACTGACCCTTCGCAAAGACCCGCCCCCCTTAGTTACTGTTGCGGCAAGCCATGGCGCTCTCATGCCACACATCATGTTCTCACGCAGTGAAAAATACATTGCGGAGCAAAGACGACACTGACAACGCGCCGACAGACAGAGCAGGTTACTTTAGGTATGAAACAAGGTCTCAGCTTCCAAGTTTTTATATTTTTTAAGAAATTCAAACAATAGATACCGTTTTGTGGCTCTTTGATGTGTCGTGACAGATCGCTATAGTGCCTCGGTTCAAGCGGCATTTGAACAGATCATCTCTTTATATTTACTAGCATGAAATAAACAGGAATGAACATCAGAAGGTATTGTTTCAACCACGGAAAGATGTCCATACACAACATTTTCAAGTTCAAGTCCACCGACGTTAAGCTGGCCGCACACTAGACGATTTTCAAATCTTAACCGATTTTAAAACCATGGGAGACCACAGATATGAATACAATTTCAACCAATTTTTAGCCTTATAATCCTCTGAACGTGCACACTAGACGATTCGACCAGACCGCAAGACCACATACACTTGTTGATTGTAGGAACGATTTCACAGTGACACGAGATCTCACGGAGACTCGCGAGATCAAACGTGACTAGAGAAGAAAAACAAATGGAGAACAATCGATGTTGTCAACTGGCTCTTCCGGCACGCGTTCTGTTTCACAGTGAAAAACAATGTATAAAAAAAGAATATGAGTGTATTTTGCTTTCGTGGAATTTTTGTGGCTGCCAAGTTTCAGCTATAGAAGCACGCAACATCTGGTAAGTAACACTTGCTCGCTCTCATTGGCTATCGTGGGTATCACGTCAGAGGCAGCCCGATCAAGAGTCATAAATATCAAACATGTGTGATAGTTACGATTTGAGTTCAGGGATGATCTGTCTCGATTGGGAGCAGTTAAATAATCGTAATGACACCACACAATAGAGGATTTATTTGCACTAAAAATTGCTTGCAACAAGCCGCGAATCGGGTCACACCCCCCGATCGTTCAGGGGAGCAAATCGGCCTTAAAATCCTCTAGTGTGTGGCCAGCTTTAATCTACTCTCCTGTCTGGTTTGTTTGTTTGTTTGTCAGACAAAATGGCAAATTCTGCATTATGATTGGTCAAATCGTCTGTCAATCAAACTGTCAGCGAAGGGTCAATTTAGCAAAACTTGGCAATATAAAAACTACTAAAGATTCATGTTGAAACACAAAACTTCTATTGTAGCTTGTCAGAGACTAAAAATATGAAATATGTGAGAAATTTAATAATTCCTATCTATTTTTATTGCTATTTCTATTGTGTTAAGCCCTATTCGCACGGGATTAGTATTATCTGGGGACCTTGTGTGATTTTGAAATTACCCCCACACATCTGAATTTCGTGTGGTGCATTCGCACGGGATAAGCGAAGCCTGTGATTTCACTCGAATTGACTGACTTATCTCCCTTGGATGTCAAGGCTTTGAGAGTCCCATTCTATGGTCCGGTTAGATGGATTTTAAGAAAAAGAAACTAATATAGTTTCGTGCGCTGTGTCATTTACATTTCACCAGGTTAAAATAATATCTCAAGCTTTATGCTTGATTTATTTGTAACACATTAACCTCAAAACCTTGAAAAAATCTCAAAACCAAAAATATTTCTCTTTCTGCAAATTGTATGGCGTAGTGATATGACAGCACCCAAAATACTATCAAACACTCCAACGCAGCTCCATTCTTTGTGAAAAATGGATAAAAAGGCACACAGGAAACAAAAACATCGAAAAATTATATACGACCCACCAAATGCTGGCCAAATCACAGAGATGCCGATTCACACGGGACTAATATTATCACAGGACCTCGGTGTACGGCGAAATATGGTAGGTCATTTGCGGGGGAATTTTTACTTATTACAATTACAGACATGGCCGACAGACAACCTCCGCAATTAATACAAATGACTGGAGGTCACCAGGTAATACTAATCCCGTGCGAATAGGGCTATAGAGGTCAATTTGACCCACATACTGTATGTCCAAAATCAGTCTTTTTTTCATGACTGCTTGTAGTGACTGACTATATTTGAAGGTGTAAATAACTACAAGTGAGTATAGTATCTTACATTATTTCTACTTAGTGTACCGTATTTATTACTACTTTGTCTGCCTTTTTGTTATTCTCAAACCCTTGTGAGGGTAAAATGGGTTTCTCACACTTCAGTGCTGCAAATGAAACAACTAAAAACATCCTCTGACAGATTTTTTTATCTGACAGATAAAGAAAAGTTAATTTTTTCTTGGATAATTCAAAACACGAGTCTCAGTTTCGAGTAAACTTTGAGTCTTACATTTCATAAGTTTGCATGTGTTTCATATTTTAGCGTATGTTTTCGGCAAGTTTTTCTAGATCATTAGACGAGATGGCGTTCATACAAAAACGCTGCCAGTCACAGAGTGGCTTGGTACTAAGGAAGCAAAGACACAGACACTGACACTTCCATTCTTTCTGGAATACGGGATATGTTCATAATTGTAAATCACTCACTTGTTCTCAAAATGCTCCGGATGAATCAGTGTATTTTTTTTTTAATATTTAGAGATAGGACTTCTCCAATCAGCTTTCCTCTCATTGTTTTACAGCCATGACACAGATCATCAAATACCATATTTGGGCATCCAATTCACATGTGTGATTTTTTTCTTTAGGAAAATGGTTTAGGAAGAAGGTTTTTTGATTGAAACATTGGTTTATCTGAATTAAACTTTGAAATCTGCAACAGAATGCAGGAGCTTTTCTTCACTGAAAGGATGGAAAATGCAGGAGCTTTTCTTCATCTCTACAAGTTAAAAAAACAGCTCAAATAATAAATTTCTTCTTAAAACCATTGGAAACATAATTGGGCATTTCATAATTTAAAGGGATTTGCGGAAAATCATATTCCATTAAACATTAAAAACTCTTTAGATGTTATTGGATCGCATGTGGTTTCTGTGTGAACTCTTTTTGTTTTCCTTGTGTTTATTTTGCTTATGTAAAACATATTTGTTATGATTAACTGTCAAGTTTATGGATTGCAGATTTAGTGAAGAAAGCAAAACCCTCGTATCGTATGGCATCCATGCAGTGTTCTCTGGGCCTAATGCAATATAGCATCTACGTGACCACCACAGTGAAAATTAAGTAAATATAAACACATATCTTCACATTCTTCCTGCAAAATGCCAAAGGAGAAAGTGACACTGTGTTTAATATAAAAGGTGTGCTGTGGCACTTCAGTTTGGTTGAATGGAGCGGCTACAGCAGGTTGTTTCATTTAAAGCTGATGGGAAGCACGAAAGTGAAGCAGAAAGAGAGAGAGGCCCTTGATTCTGCGAGCCTCTGTGGTCAAATCCATCTGTGTCAGTGCTTGTCCAAAATAGGCACAATACAGCAGTCCTCTGGATAATTACACATTTCAGAATAAGAAACACTGTCACCTCCCTCCTTATAGTCATACACTTACTTACACACACAGACACACACATTAGCCTTTCTCAGATTAATCATTTCTTTTCATTATAATAAACAAAATGTTTGTAATTCTTGATCAGTATTTAAAAGGCCAGTTGACTCAAAAAAATTTATTCTGTCTTCATTTCCTGACCCTCATTTCATTCCAAACCTTTAAATCAGTCCAAATATCTTCTTTTGTGTCCACAGAAGAAACAAAGTCATAGAGGTTTGAGACGTCATAAAGGTTTTATAGCTTCAAAAGAATTAAGATTGTCACTTAACTATCACATCCAACCCATCTTACCAATAAAAAGCGATACAAATCACACCCTTAACAACATAATTGCTCTTATCGGACAATAAATCACACTTTGCATGGCAGTGTTGTGCTTGCGTGCAGATGATGACGCTTTAATGAGGAAACTAACAGGCTGCTGATAAGACAAGTCAGGTACTTATGAAGCATTAAGGCAGGCAAAGTTAGGCGGTGTCAAAGATTACACTTTAGGCGGAGGTAAAGGTGGATGACTAAAAGCTGCTTGAATGGTGACCTGGGAGCGTTCATACAAGACGTGTTGCCAAAATACCAAAGTTATTACAGTTATTGTTCTTATAATAAAACAGTGAACCGTAGCTACCACGGTGCTGAAGAAAAGGCATTAATCAAACTGACATGTATATATTATGTGTCATGGTTTTACAGTAGCAACAATAAATGTTATTGGCAGAAACTATGGTTTCCATAGTTAAGGGTCATTCCATTGTCGCTTTTGAATGCAAGAATATACGTGAGTGGCCCCAAAGGCTTTCTCACTGCAGTTAAGCAAACGAGTCATGAGACGTACTTTGCACTTAGCAAAACACTTGTGCCTCTGTCAGCTGATATCATTACTGAAGATAAAGAGACCGTTGAGCTCCCAGACAGCCAACTCTGAACACCTGAACATTAGCGGAGGACACAGCTGGCGCTGAGACAGCAGACGCTTGGGAATGCGACAGTGCTTTATTATCACTGCCCAAAACACACAATGCAAATATAAGTTTGCATTCACCCGCATTAGGAGCTTGGAAATCACGCCAAGGTTAAGACTTTGCACAGATAAGTGGCCTAATAAAATCAAACGAACAATGAAGGAGAGAACTATGCGTGCTATTTGGCCCAGGAACAAATAAAACATCTAAGACTGCAGGGGAGGGGGAAAAATCCCCATTCTTAGGCCAGTTATTATTCACTCGGCCCTGTTATTATCTGATTTCTGTGGCAGCTCTTTCCTCTCGATGCCAAAACATGAAGAGGCAGAGGATCAATCTGATTTTTGTCTTTTCAGATAGAATAGAAATGCAATCCCCATCATGATGTTTCACATTCAACTGCTGCAGTTTCATTAGCCGCTTTTGTCTTCCAAAATAAACCACATCGGTTTCGCTTTTGGAACCAGACTCTGTGACATTGTCAAGAACATCTAAACAAACACTGAAAAGCAGAGTTATGCATGTTTGAAATTGTTTCTTGTAAAACTATCAATCAAATTTGACCCAAAATATGTTGTTTTCTAAGTTTTAACCCACATAATGTTCTCAATGATAGGGTACAATGGGAATGAAACCCCAAGGGTGTGATTTTTCATCATAACCGTAGCACGGTCTTACTGATTTGATCAAACAGTTACTGCGTATTAAAAATACTGAGGGCACAAATTGTTATTAGGATGCTCACTTTTCACTTTTATTAAGCAAATTCATGAAAGGGCCTCAACAAAGTAGAATAAAACGCTGTGATTGGTGAACAGGTGTTTCGCCTCACAAAAATTTAAATCATAGTGAAATGAATGGTTCAAATCAAACTTTGATGCTTGTTAACTCATAATTAGATTTTGAGACTTTAGCCTGGATTTCACAGAGACGGTTACATATTGTGGAAAATAACACAGCTGGATGGCTAAATTGACCAATCAGAAGCACAGACCAGAACTATCCGTTTTATAAACGAAGATTTTTTGACCAATCAGAATCAAGTAGGCTATTCCAGAGCGCCTTGTAATAAAGTTCATTAAATGGACGACATTTTTGTCAAAATTGTGTCCTAATGTTCTTTAGTGCTTCTTTTACCTATTAACTCCATTATAAATTACTATTTCATAGTAGGCTACACATTATGATCAAATACGAGCGTTTATGTAGACCATTTGCACTGTATGGATTTGAATATAATTGAATTGGTTTCAATTTAAGCATCATAGGTGGGCGCAGTTTCACTTGGCAGGTTAAATTATGGCATTTGACATCCCAGAACTGTCAGTGCATCTTACCTAGATTAACAAAGCTCATGACCATGTCCGCGTTGTTCAGAAAGTTGTTGTCCTGAAGGGTCGCGATCGGCGGTCCCTGAGTGGTGAAAACGGGCTTGTAGGGGTACGAGAAGCCCTCCTCCTCTCCCTCAGTGGACATGGCATTGTACAGATCCAGCATGAACATCGGCGCGGCGTTGTGCTTGCCGTGGAGGTGCGGACGCGGCCGGTGCGGTAACCCGAGGATTGACAGGATCTCCCGCTGCATCTCCCGGCGCTCCTGGCTCTTCAAGCGCCGGTGGATGAAACTAGAGTGGACCTCGTTGTCCAGAGTAAAGTTTGTAAAGACCGTCTCCGCCAGGACGCAATATCCCCAAACGAGCGACAGAACAAGAGCGCTTAAATCCAGCAACGAAACCATGATGAACTTTCGCGCAGAGTTTCACACTAATATAAATGAGCCAATCCAAATAGGTGATGACTGAAACGTTAACGCTGGTTTAATAAGTTATGTTGTTCCTACATTTCGCCCACTCGAGAACGCTCTCGGATTCATTAACGCACTTGTAACCTGTTGCGATTGTTTTAAACCAATCCTGGAGACGCTCAACCTGTAGACGCACAGAGCTCTGAGTACAGATGGCAAACTGGAGGAGGAGCGAAGCGGAGCCGCATAAACTCCGCCAACAAAGCGGAGAGAGGGAGGTATGAGGACGCAGGCGACTGAAAACGGCAGGGCCGGTGGGTTATCTCCGCAGATGCTCGTCTCTGAACTGTAATGATGGGTGGAGGCTGCTTTACGCGCTTCATGGATGCGCGTTTTCAGAAATGCACCTGCGGCGACAACAAGTTGCCCCGACGCGCGTCTCGCTGTGTAAAGATATTGCAACATATCAAGGAGAGTGAATTATACTGCTGTTATTAGCTGTAGTGCTGGAGATCGTACCTGAGGGTAGAGATTACAATCAGAACATCTCAAAAGCGAGTAGAAAACGTTAGTTTCACGCTGGTTGTAGGCTGAATTATGGGAGGTTTGTCTGACCCCGTGTTTCAAACTTTTATATGTAACCTAAACGTCTAAATTAACAAGCAGATAAGTAAAAAATAAAGTGGTGGTGTTCAGTGCTTTGAGCAAACACTATTGCAGAAGAACGTTATAGAAAAATAGTAGGCCTACTGTTAGCCTATTATTAATCACTTTCTTGTAGATTACACAACTCAATATAGCGCAAAAACTTTTAAAACTCTTTTCCTATAGTTTGAACTAAGCATGTCGCTAGATGGGTTCGTTTCTCAAGGGAAGCAAGGACTGATAAACGGTGTTGAATACAGTTCAAGTCGCTTTGGATTAAAACATGCCAAATGCGTAAATGTAAAAGCTACTGAATAATTTGCACACTCGTGACACAGCTGCATGTATACACATGCCTTTAAAGCTTGCCTCGTTGTGACTTTAAAGCTGGCATGGAATGAAAATGTGTCCTGTCATAATGTCATAACTGGACCTTCCAGTGAAAATGACAGACTTAATTCTCTCTGGAGATGAATACTGCACATCTCCAGGCATGTGCACACATAGACATCAAAGGGGGCTTGAGCACCTGCCCTTTTTCTTCCTTGAGAGAAAGTGAATTCCGCGAATTCTCTCATCATAAACAACAAAGCGCAGATGTACACTGTAAAAAAAAAATCCGTAAAATTTACGGTAAAAAACCGACAGCTGTGGTTGCCGGAATTTTACCGTAAATAATATGGTAGCAACGTTTTAGGTTTTACTGGTTTAACTTAAATGTACAGTTAAATACCGTAATTTCATTAACTGATAAAAATGTTAATATACCAACCTATTGAAGTACTGAAATCTGTTTTGTACCTTTGTAATAAACTGATAACCATCAAATGCAGGTGATGATGAGAAAGTCACATGATGAACCAAAGCCCATGACAAGCAGCTTTTAAACAATAACATATATAGAAGGTGCACCGTGTCATTCACACAAACACTAATGTACAATGTAAGTAAGGGATTAATTTCTTAGTGTAGACAGCTTCAGTGATTATAACGATACTTTTGTTTTTTTGATAGATCAAAGTGCGATAGATCAAAGTTAGTGATAATGTCATTTCTGTACATAATTTATTCGCCGTTTGAATAACCGTGGGAAGGAAACATTATGCAATTATCAATTTCTAATGTTTTAATTAAATTGTAATCACATTAAATACAAATTCAGTCCCATTAAACATATTTTATTAGCCTACAAGACACTCTTCTTGCCTAAAAACACAGGTTTATGATGTTTGTAGTTATTAGATTTGGCTGATTTTAGCCTTACCCTGGAGTTGGTCCACCCTCCGCACGTCACAGACATGCAGAGAGCCGCAGAAGTGAAGCCCTCCCTCGTTTCCAGTTGTGTTTGTTTGTCTTGGTGTGGAGGTGAGTGGTGATGAACAACAGACTAAGCTACCTGTGCCTCGAATTTACAGCTAATTATCCTGCCCATGACTCATGAGAGCTACCAAGTTAGCTAAAGCAATAGGAAGTCTAGTAGGTTAGATCAATGCACGTTCTTTCACTGCAGGATTCAGTTTATTAAAATGCATTTAGAATGATCACAAAATTCAAGATATGGAGGCAGAAATGTATATATTTATATCATTTCATATAGTTAATCAGTATCACGTGAAGACTGACGTTTTTTCCACCAAAAAGCAGCATGATTACAAATGTGATACTGATTTTATACAGCAGTTCAATAAATGAGACATTTAATATCAAGGCACTTACGTTTTAGACACAGTATTGACTGTTTTTGGTCTTTTTCGCCAACAAATATAATTTCAATTTGCGTCTCTGAGCAACATGACACTGTTTTGTTCCTGAATGAATCAACCGTTTAAATGATTCGGTTCAGTCGCAATGACTCACCTATTAACAGTGACTTGCTGCCACCTACAGGCAGATTTAATTTCACATTTAAAGTATCTTTTCATTTTTTTTAAATCATTTCACTATTAACAGTGACTTGCTGCCACCTACAGGCAGATTTAATTTCACATTTAAAGTATCTTTTAATTTTTTTTAAATCATTTCAAATATCAGTATTTAACGTTTTATGTTTAAAATATCAAAACAATATTAATGCATTTGTAACTGCAGGTTAAATGCATTCATGTCCTGCATTAAACAGAGTGTAAATGCATCTAAATGCCCCTTATAATAAAGCTTCTGTGTAACAGCCCAAATTACTTCTTATTCTAACTGACTGATTAAGTTTAAGAATTTGACTGAAAAGATGATGCACACTTTTAGAAAAAAATGCTTTATAAAAGTAAAAATTATCATAAAAGGCCAAAAAATCAATTTAAACTTATTGGAAAAGATTAATTTCTATCAGTGTGAACTGATCATCACACAGAATATGAAGAATTTCAAAAACTTTAGGAGTCAGCTGTCCACGGTAGTCCTTAAAATATCAGCACAATAACACACTCAGCAAAATGCACATCTCTATTCATTTCGCCTGTTTAAACTCTGCCCCTGCAAGTTATCGCTTATCTGCTGCTGCTTTTGAGTGCAATACAAGTGTTGCCAAATGCCTTCATGAAAAGTTGCTAAATGTCATTATATGACATCATGCACTAATTAGCATATCCATTGCGTCATCATGTCTTATTCCTATTTTAACACCCAAATTCCCAATAAAACTTCTCATTTACATATTTTTATGTTTCTTTCATCAGACAATGCCACCCATTATGTGCAGTCACTTACTTCCAATCTGCTGCTAAAATCCAGCCATTGTCGGATAAAATTACCATACACATAAGTTGATTTCAGTTGTATTTACATGTAAAATGATAACAAAAGAACAGAGAAAACATTACAAATGACAGCATGTCTGCCTTATTTTTTATTTATTTGTTTATCACCAAAAATACCCAAAAAATCACCAAATATATTTAAATATCACCAAAATAGCTCCTTGTCACAAAACATTAATAAAAGTCGCAGCAACAATGAGAAATTCATGTCCTGCATTAAACAGAGTGTAAATGCATCTAAATGCCCCTTATAATAAAGCTTCTGTGTAACAGCCCAAATTACTTCTTATTCTAACTGACTGATTAAGTTTAAGAATTTGACTGAAAAGATGATGCACACTTTTAGAAAAAAAGGCTGTATAAAAGTAAAAATTATCATAAAAGGCAAAAAATCTATTTAAACTTATTGGAAAAGATTAATTTCTATCAGTGTGAACTGATCATCACACAGAATATGAAGAATTTCAAAAACTTTAGGAGTCAGCTGTCCACGGTAGTCCTTAAAATATCAGCACAATAACACACTCAGCAAAATGCACATCTCTATTCATTTCGCCTGTTTAAACTCTGCCCCTGCAAGTTCTCGCTTATCTGCTGCTGCTTTTGAGTGCAATACAAGTGTTGCCAAATGCCTTCATGAAAAGTTGCTAAATGTCATTATATGACATCATGCACTAATTAGCATATCCATTGCGTCATCATGTCTTATTCCTATTTTAACACCCAAATTCCCAATAAAACTTCTCATTTACATATTTTTATGTTTCTGTCATCAGACAATGCCACCCATTATGTGCAGTCACTTACTTCCAATCTGCTGCTAAAATCCAGCCATTGTCGGATAAAATTACCATACACATAAGTTGATTTCAGTTGTATTTACATGTAAAATGATAACAAAAGAACAGAGAAAACATTACAAATGACAGCATGTCTGCCTTATTTTTTATTTATTTGTTTATCACCAAAAATACCCAAAAAATCACCAAATATATTTAAATATCACCAAAATAGCTCCTTGTCACAAAACATTAATAAAAGTCGCAGCAACAATGAGAAGGTCACTACAAAATCCCCAAATTGGCAACAGCAATGCCCACAAATGTCAAAATCCTTTTTGTCAAACCAATGACAAAAAGTCACAAGCTACATTTTTTCTTTTTCGATAATCTGTTACACACGGATGTACATCACAATACGGAATTAAATATCTGTCGCTACACTGAAAAAAATGATTTACTTAAAAATAAGTTTTCATACAGAAATTTCCAATAAACGATTGCAAAGGAATTGTCAAGTAACACCTTGCATTAAATGCAAAATTTTAAAATAGAAAAACTGAAATTGAATTTTCTTGTAAAATGTGGGCTACTCAGTTTTTTTTTTAAACTGAAAAATCTTTTTTGTTTTTTAAGTATACTTCTGTTTCATTGCAACTTTAAGCTATTTCACCACTCTTCATGTTGCACTTAAAAACAAACAGGAAATATTACATAATTTGGTTTTAAATTGGTTCAAATCTTCAACAAATGAACTCATAAAAATGAATCATGAGGATGTGTTGATCGCATGATTATAAAAATTACTTGCTTTAAATTAACATAACATGTAAACTTCACCAATAGCCTTTTTCTCGGGGGAAATATAAGACGCAGAAGGTTAAGCAAAAGTCTCCATTTATTCTCATGGCTGACTCCTTTGTGATTTATATAAATGCTTATAATGACCGAAACAGCCAGATATATAGGGACTCAGATGGCAGACAGCTGTTGTGTGAGGCCAATCCCACCTGCCCCTTACGGCTCAGCACCTCTTAAACACTCAGTTTAATGCGCCGCTTCTGAAGCTCACCTGAGCTGTTTATTCTGTCACCCCGACACATTAACCTCCAGACGCTCTGTACAGTTAAGAGCCACGCGTTAAAAGACCCAGTCGCAGAGATATTGCAACAGCTTTGCCTTGAGCACAGGTGTCAGGTACACTCATTAAAGTGGCTTCAGCACCAGGGGAACAGGGCAGTCCCAGATGTGAACAGCAGCTGCTTTGATTTAGGTTTTGGGAAGATGGATGGAGAGGAAGTCACTCTTTGCTTTACGCCGCTTATTGTGTGCATTTCTCATTTAAGGATACTTTGCAATGAAAATAAATGTGCTTAATCTGCACCGAATATCCGTTTATACCTCGATCAGTGTTAAATGCCTATTGGTAACAGCCTGAACCATGTAAACAGCGCTTTTCGCGTCCATCAGATAGAATCAGTGAATGGCCGCAGGTGTTTACATTGAGGCAGCATCTGATTCAGGGCTTAAAAGTGAAAGACATGGTTTCAGTTAAAACTGTCCTCCGTCCCTGTGAGTGGGAGCCAGGCCCCCCTATACCCCCATTCCGTCTCTTGGCCCAACAGAGAGCTGTCATTCTGGGGAGGGACAATAGGAACAGATCCCCCTTTGTTCCAGCTCCGGTGGCCCTTGTGAGCAGCACAGTAAACAGCGGGCACAGGCTGATTTGCCGGCCTGGATAGCCACACTGAGGAGCTTTTGACCAGGGGAAGTTAAGCAGAACAGCACCCTAAGATCTTCCAATGACTCTCTCTTTCAAGCACAATCTCTCTCTCTCTCAGCCGCACTCACCCTCTTGAAAACAAAGTTTTATTAGCAGGGAATGTACACAAAAGAAGTGTGAAAATGCATATGAAAGTTGGCTGGAAGAAACGGATTATAGTTTAAATTGGTGTAGTTTACCAAGTGTCATTTTTTGGGTTACTATCCACTTTCATTATATAGATTGACAGAGATGGATTCGTCCTCTAAAAATCTTAATTTCTTCAGTTAAGCAAGAGAGTTTCTTCTTCTGAAGAAAGAGAGTCATGTACAACCTGAGCAGCATGAGAGTAAACGATGAGAGAATTTTCATTTTGGGCTTAACCCTAACCTATTAATTTGGTTATAATTTAATTGTTCTGACCCTGTACAGTTTTCTTTGTTCTGTAAAACACCAAAAGAAATGGTCTGGCCGAACATCAGAGCAGCTCTTTTCAATGCAGTGAAAGTTGTATTGATGGTTATTTTTATGTTTTACTGCCAAGGTCCAAAAGGGACAAAATAAGAGAGTTTCTTCTTCTGAAGAAAGAGAGTCATGTACAACCTGAGCAGCATGAGAGTAAACGATGAGAGAATTTTCATTTTGGGCTTAACCCTAACCTATTAATTTGGTTATAATTGAATTGTTCTGACCCTGTACAGTTTTCTTTGTTCTGTAAAACACCAAAAGAAATGGTCTGGCCGAACATCAGAGCAGCTCTTTTCAATGCAGTGAAAGTTGTATTGATGGTTATTTTTATGTTTTACTGCCAAGGTCCAAAAGGGACAAAAACATGGTTTCACACCAGGTTTTATTTCATTAAAATGGTATTGGTTGTTGCATGTCACTTGACGAAATGTGACATGCGCAAGCTTGAAAAGCACGTCCATAAATGAGAAACAAGAGCTACAACAGCGGGCATGATTGTAATTGAATAATAGCTTAAATTAGCTTAACTTTCAGTATGTTCTTAATGCAAAGCTATCCAATGGCTTCAGGAATATAAGTTGTTACCATCCACATTTGTTGCAATGAAAACTCAGCCTGCTGGAAATACATAGGAGGTAAATAAATGGCACTAAAATGACAAAATTATATGACAACATCTTCATATATTAGACATAACTTAGCCACCCTGATCACATGAAAGGAAAATAATGAAGCTTTCCTGATTGTTTACACACTATGGAGGACTGACATTGTATCATGTCTTAAAAGCAAGATAAAAAAGGTCACAGTTCTTCTCAGTCTAAACAAGCTCAAACCACATTGCAAACTGTTGAGTGATTGAAATTTGAGTAATCAAGTGAAGAAAGAAGGACACTTTTTCACAGTCGCTGTGAAACACCACCACAGAGCCACATCAAAAAATATTTAATATTATTAATAAATATAATATAAATTAAAATATATTTTATATTAAGTTGTGCATTGCAGCATTTGCAGTCAAATATACAGTGGGTACGGAAAGTATTCCGTACCCACTGTACAATGACATTCAAAAGTTCGGTAATTTGGGGTCGGTAAGATTTTTTTGAATAATGTCTCACCAAGCTCACAAAGACAGCATTTATTTGATAAAAAATACAGTAAAAATTGTAATATTGTGAATTTTTTTTTTGCAATTTAAAACAACCGTTTTCTATTTTAATATATTGTAAAATGTAATTTATTTCTGTAATGCGCAGCAAAATTTTCAGCATCATTACTCCAGTCTTCAGTCTCACATGATCCTTCAGAAATCATTCTAATATGCTGATTTGCTGCACAAGAAAATTATTGTCAATGTTGAAAACAACGGTACTGATTAATATTTTCGTGGAAACTGTGATACGTTTTTGTGATACTTTTGATGAATAGAAAGTTTAAAAGAACAGCATTTATTTGAAATAGAAATATTTTGTAACATCATAAATGTCTTTACAGTCACTTACTTTATCCTTGCTGAATAAAGCATTCATTTCTTTCTAAACCCATCCCTCTGTCTCTTGAGTCTGTCTGCCTAAGTTATAATCCTTTTAGCTCCTGCAGGTTGGAGCATGATGCTGAAATCAAAAGATGTGAAAAACCTGACACGTACGCTTGCGTTCACACTCTCCCACACCACCTCAAAGGCCTTCTGAAGCTTCTCTTCTTTTTTTCCTTTTCACTCGCTCTGTTTGACTCTGGCACCAAGAGTTGGAGACATGGGTCAGAGTAATATTTATTTCGCATGTTGTCTGGTTCAAGGCGGGGGGCGGCCTTTTGAAGGCAGCGGGATGGGAAACAGTGGGGCGGCCCTGTGAAGGATACAGTAAAACTCTTTCTGGGTAAACTGACCCTCGAATGAAGCAGTGAAGATTTGGGGAGGGTCGAGCAGGGCAAAGCGCATTCCTCCACCCGTTACGTCCTGTCTAGATTTTCGGGACACCCTGAAGGTGAGCACCCAGCATCACGGCAGGCTGTTAAAACACTGGAGGCCAGGTGGGACTGAGCGATAGCAAAGCTGACACCGCGAGAGGCCGCACGAACATATGAGACACAGCTGTGAAAAGGGAAGAAATGGACTTCAGATCTCTGTCCTTTGGGTTTCTCACATGCAACGACTGAAGCACTGCATTTCTGCCGTGTGTTTTACATATTTGTGCAAGATGGCCACTCATGCAGCTGTTTGAAAGCTTGGAGGAATTCTTGTTTCCGCTCATGTGTTTGTATGTTATTGCATTAGGTCTCTGATCTTTAGTTTGCCATACTTTTATGCTTTGACAGTTTCTACAAAACGATTTGGACTTTGTATACTCGTCCTTGAGTCTGAACCCTGCACTTTTAGCTCTTTCTGGCCTACTTTGTTTTGCAGTTCTTTAAACATTGCTTCTTATATGACAAATCACTTACATTACCATTCCTCATATTTACATTGCTTTTTAATAAATGTAAGAGTAATGAATCAATCAGCCAGTTATTCCCCAAACACTCAACTTAAACTATGTGTGTGTTCACACTTGTAATTTGGTTCTCTTGGTTTTTTTGGTCTCAACCAAAAAAGAAATGATACATTTATACATTATACATATACATTTGAAAGAGCCCGTTTTAAAAGAACTAAACCTGCCAAATGTAAACATTCCATATGTTCCGAATACAAGCTTCAGGGTCCATTGAGGGACTTACAGCAAAAGGTGCAAACAGCTCAAAAAGGTAACATAAAAGGTGAAAACTTCTTGAAGATGATGATCAGGGTAAATTGTACTTATTTTGTGTTCTGGGAAACATGTAAATATTTTATTTATCTTCTAAAGGTCAGTGCTAAATGAAAAAAATTATATAAATTATGTATTCATCTTCATCCTTTTCAAAAGTTTAATGCATCATGTTGCCTTCTTGAGCATCTGCGAATGTTTGGACCTTTTGATTATATGAGTCCCTCAATTGTCCTCAGTGTGTAAAGACAGATCTCAAAATCATACCGTCGCTGCTGGAAAGCATTCAATATGCTGAAGATGCTGGAAAACCAAAAAATGTGCTGGAGGATTTTCCTGAAGAACAGTGGGAAGTTTAGTTCTGGTGATAACAGCACTCCAACCGTTTCACCATTTGTATCACTCTGTTTGTGGTATTTCTCACAGTGAGTGTCATGGCAGATGCCCAAATCCACTATAGTTAAATAGTACATAACAATACATTATTAAATAATTATGTTTTTGTGTCACATAGATTTAAGAGTTTTTAGGCGAGAATGTACTTGTTTGGACTTCAAATATGTGGTTTGTTAATACAGATAACGTCTATTTGAAATGGCTGTATATCGGCTACAAGTGTGAAATTGCTCATATATATATGTGTGTGAATTAGCTTATTCAGGGTAGTATAACTACATTGTAAAAAATATTTAGATTTTTTACAGAAAAATATTGGTAAGATTTTACCTGTTTTTAAAACAGGTTAAATGCCATTTTAAAACAATGCGATTTTTAAACCGTTTCAATGCAAATCTAAATTTCAGGTCCTTATTATTTATTTGGTGAAAAGCTGTGTAATAAGTGGTACTGTATCCTACCTTAAATGTCCGTCTTGTTTGAGCTTGCTCATTCGTCTTGCCTCAAACTGAACTGTTTTTCTTCATGGAAGCTTTTAGCTTTGAGCTAATAAAATATTTCAAATTGATATTTCATGTCCATTTATCTACTTTTGTGGCAAGTTCCTATGTAATAGGCGGAATAATGTATGTTATCACTTAACGAAATATGCAGTTATAAATTTATAAGCCAAATTTACTGGCATGTTGTAATAGCAGAAACATTGTCAGCCACAGCTGCCAGTTCAAAATGGCAAATTAACACTGCAAAGGTGGCACAGAAGCGCTTCTGAAGTGGCATTTAGGTGCCTTTACACAGACTGTTTAATGCTGCTCAGAGGTGGCATGAATGCATTTACACAGCAAATACAACTGTATACTTTGATATAAGTGGCTGAGGTGGGTCAGAGCAGGCATAATTTAGTCTGGCTTTTATGCAGCATTGCATCTTTACACTGAATTTTGAGCAGGCACAGACCAGCCTTAACTCAGCAGTGTAAAGGCATTTATCATAAATTTAACAGTATATTTTATTACAGTGATCAACATGCAATTTTTATGATCCCTCATACACCAAATTTACACCGCAATGGTGGCACAGAAGCGCTTCTGAAGTGGCATTAAAGTATCTTTACTGAGAGCTGGCATTAATTAATTTACAAAGTAATCACAACTGTGATACTAAGGGGAGTCAGAGCAGGCATAATTTAGTCTGGCTTTTATGCAGCATTGCATCTTTACACAGAATTTTGAGCAGGCACAGAGCAGCCTTAACTTGGCTGCGTAAAGACACTTTTATTTCATTAAAATTTTAACATTTCACAAATTCTGCAAGGTGTATGACCACAACTATACATATTATATAAAGTGGAAACAGTAGGATTACTGAGCCCAGGACCTGAGGGGCTGCACAGCTCTCATTGCTAATGACAAAGCCCTCCCACATTCTTTATCTCATCACTCTGTGAGGCTATGCAGAGCTGTCCATTACTGCCAGGGCCAATCAGTCACTTCCTCCTTTGGGATGCTTCTCTGGGTCCCATTAACAGGCTGAGGGCAAGCAGCGTTTGGCAAAGGGCAGATGTGAAAGAGATGAAGAAGTGGTGGGGTTTGTGCCAGATGAGAAGGAGAAAGGCAGAGTCGAGGCAGCTCTGTTTTCTATTTGTGGGGATTAGACTGACAGATCTGTGTTTGGTTTTCGGAGGGGCCTCTGGCTTCAGCTAATCCTCATCACCTGCAGGCCGGTGCCCTCATCCCTTCAAAAAGTCTCAAAAACTCCCCCTTCTGCGGCCTTATAACCCTGCACTTCGGCCCAACAAAGCAAACACTCAGCCTCAGACACAAGCCTCAAACTACGTGAGGTTGACTACAACCTCAGCCCAGAGGAAGAGAGACAGTCTTTCTCTTTGTATCCTTTCACAATCTATTAGAGCCGGCTGTGAGGTGTTGCTGTGTTGGTTTTGGAGAGATAGCAATTATCTGTAGATTAAACTCAAGTGTTACGGAAACTGCTTGTCAATGTCCCTCAAGAAAAGAGGAGAAGATGCCCAGATGCTCAGCGAGGAGCCGTAAGGAGGTTTTCAGGTCAGGTCAGGGGCAAAGACCTCTGTCTCCTTTAGTCTCACAATTTTTTCACACATTGTCAGCAATATCGGATCCCTCTCTTGAAATACTAATAACATCAAATTCTGCTACTCATTTCAAGCTAGCTTCATACATTGCTAAGTAACAGCACAACATGAAATAACAGCTGTATTCAAATAATTGATTTTTAGGTCTATTATAATACTACTGTATGTAATAAAATACCATTTAAGTGTACTTAAAAGTACATTTTAAATCATTATGTTTTAAAAATCTTGTATTGTGCTTTAGCCTACAATAGGAAAACTTATGTGATGTGATAATGTGTTGACTAAACATGTAAAGTACTTGATTATAATTTTACTGAAGTGTGCTATTAAATATTACATTTAAAGTAAATATATTTTAAATGTACTAAATTGCAAAATTATCATTACTTGACATACAAGTTCCAACAGAAGAAACAAACAAAAAAAATAGCTTACCATAAATGCCTGTCAGTACATTCAGCAGTACACTTTAACCCTAATTAAAGAAATAATTATGAAATTACACACACACACACACATACATATATATATATAGCTACTTGAGTCCAGGGGCCAGTTGCATAAACATAGTCACCATGTTAAGACACATGGCCCGGTTTCACAAACGGGGCTTAGATTAAGCCAGGACTAGACCTTAGTTAAATTAAGATATTTAAGCAACTTTTACAAAAATGCCTTTGAAGAAAACATTACAGGTGTGCATCTTGGCACAGAACAATGACACTGACATATTTTAAGATATGTCAAAGCAAGATATTTTCAGTTGAGACAGCTCAAACATGCATTTTAGTCTGGGACTATCTTAAACCCTGTCTGTGAAACCCGGGGGAAAGTGTCTTAAGAACTTGTTTGACTAACTAGCAGTTAACCAAGTGGTTATCATTCTTACTTTTCAGATTCAAATTAGATCAGTCTACGTTTTTATGTAACTGACTTTAAAGTTATGAACAGTCTTGCAAAAAAAAAATTAGGAGTATAACTTTTTAGGACTAGTCAAGCAGTTTATGCAACCGGCCACCGATTACATGTGGGTCAAAAACATTACATGTAATCTGGATTATGTAATCAGATTCAAAAAATCAAGAACTTGTAATTAAAGTATATTACATTTCATAATGGTCATAATCAGATTACAGTTACTTTTTTATGGATTACATGATTACATATTATTTACAACGGCAGTAAATCATTCTTAATTGATTAAGAAAGCACCTCTCAAGCAATTAGACCAGGGATTCCCAAAAGTTTTTGTCAGCCAAACCACTTTGACATGTCATATTTAAATTCATATTAACATAATTTAATAACACATTTGCATGTTTACAGTTCGATTACGCTTAATGGCCACATTGACATGCAGGTAAACAAATTAAATATTTCTATTTTTAGTGTTCAAGGGTTTAAATTATTTATTTTACAGTTTTATGATTTAATTTATTATTAGCTTTTTATCAACTCACAAACCCCCTGCAGTTCTTACATTTTCTTTCTCTTTGCTTTTTAACTGTATATCAATATGGTATGTTTAATGGTAAGCTTAAATCAAGTTAGATAAAAAGTCATCTAAGAAGTAGTCAGAATACATTACCTAAAATGAGTAACCTGTAACTACCCAGCTCTTGTTATACTACATTTTCTTATGCAAATAACATGCCATTAAATGTGCAAAAATATTACATTTACTTCACACTTAAGTATTCTTGTATGTTATTTCCGTAATAAGTACACTGTAAAAAATGGCCGTGAATTTAACGGTAAAAGACTGTAAATATGCTACAGTAAAAACTTGTTAAATGGTTAACGGTAAATTCCCCTACTATATACAGTGAAAAACTATATTGGACATTAATTTTACGGTAGTATACCGTTTTTGGAAGTGGAAAAGACTGTATACTTTACAGTGAATAACCGTAAATTGACATTCCCAGAATTCCCTGCGTTACATTTCAAATTTGATGTTTTTTTGTTTAAATAACTATGTTTCTTCTTAGTTTTTTCTTATCAGTTTTGTATATTAGGGTTGTGTGTTACACCTAATGTTGTTAAATGAATGTTTATTGCATTATTTCAGTGTCATGTGTGTTACCATGATGGTGTTTAGTGTTTGTGTGAATGACACTGTG
>NW_015505482.1:1132565-1157954 GCF_001515645.1 Sinocyclocheilus grahami | reverse complement strand
TATCAGTTAATGAAATTACGGTATTTAACTGTAAATGTAAATTAAAACCATAAAACCTAAAACATATTTTTTACGGTAAAATTCCGGCAACCACAGCTGCCGTTTTTTTACCGTAATTTTCACAGATTTTTTTTTTACAGTGTACTTTTTTTTTTTAATATATATATATATATATATAGCATACTAAAGTGTAGCTACTTATATGGGTCACTTTTTTTAGTCGCTACTGCATTCCGCTCAGTGTTGCGGACTAATTCTCATGTAAAGTTGCTAAAGGCAGGTCGGTTTGTTGCTAAAAGTTGCTAAATGACGTTGTGACTTTGTTGGATGATGCCACTATGTTACCACAACACAAAACTGCATCATTGCGTAGAATAAACATTGAAATTAGGCTACTCAGATCTCAGCAAAGAATGTAATTTGATATTCATTTAGATTTGTTTGTAAAAAATAATATAAACATTTAATATATATTATTTGTGATGCCTATGAACACATTTTTACATATTTTTTATTTGTAGCCTATTTTATGTGTTTTCTAAACTAAACTAAAACTACGCATTATTAATAATTATACTTTTAAGCAGTAGGTTAAATGCTACACAAGAAAAGTCCAAAAACAGGGCACAGTGTAATGTGTGAATATGAAGGAACTTTCTGTATTAATTCTTTCTCCAGTATTTTACCTGTATTTAAAATTACACATTGCATTTCGATAGATAAGATAAGATCGATCTTTGAGATAAGATCAACAGTGTACCTAACTGATTAACTGAACCTAACAGATTATAGGTACAAACTAACAACTAAGGTGTATCGTAAATTAACAATTAGCCTATTAGTATTGAACAAGTGAAACTAGCAACTTGATTCACACGTGATGTGTGTGTACTGCTTGGCTGGCCAGCTGTTCAATAATTTATCCTTTTTTGTGGTTGAGAGGAAAAATGCATGCCTTTTTTATAATTCGAGTCACTTTTCAAAAGTTGCTAAAAGTTGCCAAATACATTTTAAAAAGAGCTCAATTTGTCGCAAGGTGCTTTTTGGAAAAAAAAAAAAAAAAAAGTTGCTATGGTAGGCTAGTCTGAAAAGTTGCCAAATCTAGCAAAAATAAATATATATATATATATATATAAATAAATAAAAACCCGCTAAATTAGCATCACTCCGCTTCTCTTTTATGATTCGAATCGCGCGGCAAATATCAGCGCAGCGCGCGCACAGTCCTTATCTGAGGCGTTCCGCTTTAAGTAGATTATTTTAACTAGATAACGTTACATCCCAACCCCTACTTTAACATAGTCGGTGGTTTCACCTTCGATTATTTTCTCACTTGGCCGATAATGTCCTTAAAGTGTCTCCTATTCCGATGATTAGCTTCATCACTTCTGACGCTAATACGCTAACTTGCAGCAAACCGCTAAACTGTTTTCAGCTTACAAACAAACAAACAACAGCCGCAACCACAGCGAGACATTTCGACTGCGGTTCTAATTCTTCATTTGAACGGCCGAGCAGTCTCTTGAGGTAGATAAGTTACCAGCCGCTCTGCGCGAGAGTCTGGGAATGGATGCCAGCCGGCAGGAGGACATCAGCAGGTGACAGCAGGAGCAGAAACACCAGCTTTGGGCTCGGGTCGGTTTGGGCAGTATAATTGTGTCCCCCATCCACAGACAGGACGTTTTGACGCGCATTGAGAGAGTCATTCAGACGATAGTCATCAGCGTGTCTAAAGGAGAAGCACCTGTGCTGAGATTGATGAATAGATGCAACTGGTCCACTGTCAGGTGTGTGTGTGTGTGTGTGTGTCTCATGTTTATTTATAAAGCCTAATTAAAGCATGCAGTATCTATCTGTTTGTCTATCAGTCTGTCTGCTGTACTTCCTCTGAACTTTTATCCTCTCAATTGAAATAACTTCCTGACTCTAAATGGGTGTTATTTCATGAGAGGTTGACCCCGCCTCCCCCCTCCAGCTCTCTTGGACATAGCCAGACTTTAAATCCTCTGAAGAGGTTTTCACTGTGCACGCTGTGTAATAGCCCTTGTGCAGAACAAAGAAAACTGTCTGGCCAGATCTACATCAACCCTCCCTAAGGCTTAAAGCACGTTTCATCTGGGCCCCTCTGAGGCCAGGGGCCTGACAGCTTGGAGAATGCCTTGGATTTGGCCTTATTGCTGTTATAAAGGTATCCGTTGGGCTAGCAAAATGACGGATAGTTTTAATAGTGGATATGAGAATGAAACACTCATTTAAGTGAGTTACTTCGTAACAAAACAGAAATAAAACCTCACAGTACTTTTTCCCCAGAGCAGCATTAGGTAATGATTTCTTTGATGAGACGTACACCCAAACATGAAGTAACGCCTGAAGTCATCTTCGTTTGTCTTCTTTATTTGTGCACATTTCAGAGCATGTTATGACTTGAGTGAATTAAATGAGCAAAACTGATGTTGCTATTGCTTTCAGATTTCACGAGTCCGTTGGTTTAGTAGTACGGACGGCAGATGTCCCTGTGACGACTCTCCGATGTGACTGCCCTTTATCAGCCGCCAGATTTGGTAAGATCACTCTGGATTACTTGCTTTTACATGTTCATATTTACAGATCGTTTAGTTTCAAGTAATCACATACCACCCAAATCTGCAAGTCTTGTTTTTTATCAGTTGTTACTGTAAAGTAATCTGACGGGTTTTTGCCTGGCGGACAATAAAACAGGCAAAAAATACCATATACTTGCATTTAAACATGGACCAAATCATATATAGAGACCAAAATACACTGTAAGAAATCTGTAGAAAAATGGAAAAAGTACTGGTAATTTTCTGCCAAGACATTATCTGTTAATTTAGCACAAAGCAATCTGCAGGTCTACAGGTAAAGCAACTGTGAAAACTCAATACAAAAATTCCTTCTTGTTAACGCAGTGCATTTGGCCTTGTTTTTATGGACTTGTGTTTCATAGAGGCTCTTTTGATTGGGCCAGTAAGTAACCACTCACAACATCCTAGCAACTACATAGCAACACGCCAAAAACCACTAAGAGCATCTTAAGCCTGATTCGGACGGTAATTGTTTCTCATGTGGACGTCTGTAAAAATAGATTTACATTGCACCTCAGTTATACGGATGGCGATTTATTCACAGTGGAGAAGCAAGTAGTTAGCATCCCACGAACCCATGAACGCGGCTAGTCACATGATTGTCTGCTTTAATTAAAATGAATTCTATTTACCAATTTTCTTATGATTGTGTAAAATGTATTCAAAAATGACTTATTATGATGTTAAAGGTATTCTTATAATTCCAAGCATATTTTAGAATATAATCCTGTTTATTATTTGATTATTTAAATATCATGTTTAAAAATAGGAAAATAGACGCGCTATAGTTGTATATAATTATGCGATATACTTATGTATATAACTGTATATTCAATTCAAGTTTATTTGTACAGCGCTTTTCACGATACAATTCATTGCAAAGCAACTTTACAGCAAATTAAGTTTCTACAATATTTAGTGGTAGCTTATCAGTGGTGACAGTCAGTTAATGTGCATATGGCAGAAATGTACGAAAATATAAATTAAAGACGTAATCAAACAGACGATGAATAATATTAACAGCAATTATTATATGATGCAATCAAACTTATAGCAAAATGTGGTAGTTCTGTATGTTGTTTCAGGGTTGGCATCATCTGAGGTCCTCTGATGGGGTTGCATCATCTCTTCTCAGGTGTTCTGGATCCAGACTGAAGCTTGTGTAAATCCTAGTTACCACGGGATGTCAATCCCGTGGCAAAAAACAGAGAAACAAATACAAACATAGTTAGCGTAGCTGCTGTTCCAACCAAGCAAAATTGATTTGTTTAACCCAAACTAAAAAATAATAATGTGCATTTGATCGGATATAACTGCAGTACAAGATTATGAGATGCATTATTTGAATGCTTGGCCAAAGAGATGTGTCTTTAATCTAGATTTAAACAGAGAGAGTGTGTCTGAACCCCGAACGTTATCAGGAAGGCTATTCCAGAGTTTGGGAGCCAAATGCGAAAAAGCTCTACCTCCTTTAGTGGACTTTGCTATCCTAGGTACTACCAAAAGTCCAGAGTTTTGCGACCTTAGGGAGCGTGATGGATTGTAGCGTGGTAGAAGACTAGTTGGGTACACAGGAGCTAACCCATTAAGGGCCTTATAGGCAAGTAATAATATTTTGTAACTGATACGGAACTTAATAGGTAGCCAGTGCAGAGACTGTAAAATTGAGGTAATATGATCATATTTTCTTGACCTGGTAAGGACTCTAGCCGCTGCATTTTGGACTATCTGTAGCTTGTTTATTGAAGATGCAGGACAACCAGCTAGCAGTGCATTACAATAGTCCAGTCTAGAGGTCATGAATATATAATACACATTTTAAAACTATTGCATAACTGCTTCTGCCATTATAAACACCCATTTCGAATGTTTACGTGCTTTTCTTCTCTTTCTGCTCCCGCTCGCGGTGGTGGAGCAGTTATAAAATATTGTTCTTGTAAATACCTTCCAGAATTTCAGAAATAAATATGCATGCAAATTACAGCGAAGTACAACAGTTACCATACGGTGTTCGGCAGTGGTCAAAAAGGATTTAAACACTGAATTTTGAATTGATTTGTTCTTGTAAAGATGTGGATTCGGACGGCGATTAAATTACAACACGACCCTGGTGTTTGTCAAAAAACAGTAGGTAATTTGGCGGGGGATTTTTACGCATATCGTGAGAGAAAAACACAGACATTCTGGATTCGGGCAGCAATGAAATCACCGACTACCCCCTGTATAAATGGTGAAAACAACCTACATCCCCATGAGAAACAATTAGCGTCCGAATAGGGCTTAAGAAACCATACAGCAGCCCTCTGGCAACCATGCGCACATAGCATTGTGATAGTGAGTTTTGCACAGGCAAAAAATGTAAAATTCTAGTTGAACTAATATTGTCAGCTATGACTATCTGATATGTTTCTGTTTTACAGCCCTGATTTTGAAGCTCTTGTCTGTTATTTACAAACTTGTACAGAGTGACTCCTATGCTACTAAAA
This sequence comes from Sinocyclocheilus grahami, assembly GCF_001515645.1. Taxonomy (NCBI): domain Eukaryota; kingdom Metazoa; phylum Chordata; class Actinopteri; order Cypriniformes; family Cyprinidae; genus Sinocyclocheilus; species Sinocyclocheilus grahami. The sequence goes on along the minus strand of NW_015505482.1, from coordinate 1,152,865 downwards.
GGTAAGTGATATTCGATACAAACTTTGTTAAAATGTGGTCAACGTTTATATTTATTAAGTTTTTATTAACTGTTAACCTTCAATGGTTCAATTTATATGGTTTGTGTTGAGACAAAGTACAAAAAATCCATGTTCCGTATTTTAAAATAGTTTTAGATGGAGTTCAGCTTGTCGTACTGCAGGACTTCTTAGAACTATTTCATGTCAAGTACCCAAGATCTATATTTTGGCAAGTTTTACTCCAGCGCCTTTTAGTTATTGCCTGTTTCGTGTCTAAATATTTAACATTTTTGTCAGCTTTTGCGGACCGTTTCATTGAAACCACCTGTGGATGTAAGTGATGATCTGATTATAAATCAGCAAACGGCATCATAAATCATCTGATATAGGAAGCAGGTGGAACCTTTGATTTTTATGACGTGATTTGTCAAGTGCACCTGTGCACTGAAATGTTTTCTTTTCTCTCCGTCAGGGACATATACTATAATGATCCACAGCTGTTTGGGTCACAGAAGACCTTGGATTCCATCCTGGATGACATTTCATGCATGCTCAAGGTTCCTCGCAGGAGTTTGCATGTGGTACGTGCATGTGTGTGAGATTTGAATTCCTGAGTCTTTTATACACTGCTTTTTTCATAAGCACTAAAGATAATGTGTTCACAGTAAATCATTTCTTTTAATAATCCTCACAGTTTGCAACATCCAAAGGCTTAATCTCAGGTGATCTGTGCTATTTGGAGGAAGATGGCACAAAGGTGAACTGCAGCTCCAGCTCCACTGTGAGTCCAGATCGCCAGCCAACCTTTCTGTAAAACTCGCTTAATGCTCACTGTATGCCATTGCATGATTTATATAATCCCCTTCTGCCCACGAGCATTCATCTATAATTCTACTAGGAGCATTTTTAGACTGTATCTGTTCCGCTTTACCACTGGTCTGACACACCATTCTGAATCTACTCAGTCATTTTATCTCTTTAAAGTTTTTCCATACAAGACTATTTTTGCTGTGAAATATGAAATGTTTTTATAATTCTGTTCTTGTTTCTCCCTAGGCGGTTCCGGTGTCTTCCAATGTTAATGGGATCAGAAGTATCCTTCCTGTTTACTTTAACCATGTCATTAAATGAATGCCACCCTACGCCCTTGTGGTGATCTATCTTTCCGTTTGTCTCTGAATCCCTGTGTGGACTAGTGTTTGGGCCAGTTGTTTTAGGATTAATCTAAATGCTGTTATAGTATTTATTAATATTTTAAATTATATTTTATTTTTTAATTTATTTTTCTTTGTAATTTTAATAACTTTATGTGCTTTTGTCATATAAGTTTAATTTGTACTTTTAAGTTTTCATCTAATATTTTATTTCAGCTTTTTTTCCAATTACAATTTTTTTTTTAACAGTATTAGTTAACAGTAACAACACTGGTTTGGATGGTAATTGTGTTACAGAGGGACCAGCACCCGAGACAGAACTTTGGAAATATTTTCTGACCATTGCCAAGTGCCTTACACTTGTTCTTTGCGTTACAGTGTGGATTTCTGGCACAATGGAGGCTTGTATCACAGAATTTTTGAAATGATTCACATTAAAGTTATGTCACTGCTGCTCAAAATGAATGGGAGCTTTTAAAGGGATAGTTCACTGAAAGATGAAAAGTCATTCACTCACCCTCATGATGTTGCAAACCTGTATTACTTTTTTTTTAAAGACTGTATGATCATTATGCTCTCTGCTGTATTATCCGTTACATTCCTCAGCGATGTGAAGACATTGTATCAGCTGCGAAATTCATTCTGATAGTGGAGAAGGATGCAACTTTCCAGAGACTACTGAGTGATGACTTTTGCACCAGACTTTCTCCCTGCATCATCATAACTGTAAGCGTCTTTGTTAGATCAGTGCTACTGTGTGTTTTCAAGGCCTGAATGTTTGTTCTTGTGTGTCCATAAGGGTAAAGGGGTGCCTGATGTCAACAGCAGACTGATGGTGAGGAAACTGTGGGACACGCTACACGTCCCTGTCTTTGCTCTGGTGGATGCAGATCCTTACGGTACAAACACACGCACCGCGTCTGAGATGATTGTTAAAGGAATAGTTCACCCAAAAATGAAAAATTGCTGAAAATGTACTCCACTTCAGGTCATCCTAGATGTAGATGAGTTTGTTTCTTTATCAGAACAGATTTGGAGAAATGTAGCATTACATCACTTGCTCACCAGTGGATCCTCTGCAGTGAATGGGTGCCGTCAGAATGAGAGACCAAACAGCTGATTAAAACATTACAAGAATACACAAGTAATCCACACCACTCCAGTCCATCAGTTATTGGCCTGTGAAGTGAAAAACTGCATGTTTGTAATAAATCAATTATTATATAAGATGTTTTGGTAACACTTTACTTGAAGGGGTGTGCATAAGACTGACATGACACCTTCATAATCATGACATGACACATGTCATGAATATGAAGGAGGTTTTATGCATGTTTATGACAACTGTCATTAAGTGTCATTCGCTCAGTTATGTCATTTTTAATGCAAATATGACATTATTTGACCTAACCCTACCCCTACCCTTACCCCTAACCATAGCCCATAACAAAGACATCTCAAACAATGTTATATTTGCATTAAAAATTACATAACTGAGCGAATGACACTTAATGACAGTTGTCATAAACATGCATTAAAACCCTTAATATTCATGACATGTGTCATGTCATGATTATGTAGGTGTCATGTCATGATTATGAAGGTGTCATGTCAGTCTTATGCACACCCCTTCAAGTAAAGTGTAACCGATGTTTTTAACTTCAAACCATTGATTCACGCAAAAATACGAGTCGTCTATTCATAATATTGCTTTCTCCAGTGAAAAAGTTGTCTGAATCAGTAGAAAAAATATGCACAGGTCAAGCACTGTTCCAACCGTTCTAATCAAATGTGTCAGATTTGGATATTGGAGGACAACTAGGGTTGGGTACCGAAACCCGGTACCAATATGGCACCAGTACCTATGTAACCGGTATGTACTAGAACTGAATCAGAACGCAGATTTCGGTGCCATGCCTGAGCGATCGATTGAAATATTTGTCCTCTGGTTCTCCGAAATGGACGTAAGAAGCATCATCACCGGCACCGCACGTGAAAAATAATTTCCCGACTGAGAAAATGCACGTCAACTCAAGTCTGAATACTCTAATAATACAAATCCAACAAATCTTGTGATGAGGATTGAGAAATGAGGATTGAGGAAATGAGTGCATCCAAGGAGCGCGTGAATGCAGTAATTACACTTGCTCTGATGGCAGCAGGTAGCCTTCCGTTAACTAAGCTTAACATGCTTAAATACTTTACACTTTAAAAATACATCGATTAGCAATGGATTATAAATATACTTAATTATTATGAAAATACCAGAGATGGCTTGAATAACACAGATAAACTATATTGTCGCACTCGAGTGTTTATTGTCTTTGTTTTATCATTCAAAACATATATGTTCATGTCAAAACATATGTTATATGTTTATATGTTCTGTTTACTCAGTTACAGCTATAATAGCGATGGCCCTGTCCCAAATGGCACCCTAAACCCTCACGGTCTTCCTCTTGAGTCCGCGATTTCGTGACGTAATGCCACTTTGACTGTCGGGTAGAAGTCTGCTGCGGAGCTCGCCCCAGTGCGGGCTCGGCAGAAGTGCGCATAGCAAATGGTCTCGTGGACTTAACGGACACGCGCACGTGACGGCCGTTGTAAGTCCACAAGTCCGAAAGTGCACATGAAGTGTTCCATTTGGGACAGGGCCGATGTCTTTGTCCATATAAGGGATTTCCTGGAGGGTCATGAGTTCAACTACATCTGTGACTGGATATGTGGATTTTCGGTACGAGGGCGCCCTTTGGCGTCCAGTATGAATGAAACGACATCATGTGTTTATAATGCTAATGGCCAATCCATAATTTTTTGGGGAATTTAAATTATTTATTTTTTTTAAATAAGTATCAGTTCAGGCATCGGAACCATTTTAAAAGTATTGATTTGGCACCAGTATCGAAGAAGAAGGGGAAAAAACTGATGGACTGGAGTGGTGTGGATTACTTGTGGATTATTGGGATGTTTTTATCAGCTGTTTGGACTCTCATTCTGACGGCACCCATTCACTGCAGAGGATCCATTGGTGAGCAAGTGATTTAATACTGCATTTCTCCAAATCTGTTCTGATGAAGAAACAAACTCATGTACGGCTGGTATGGCCTGAGGGTGAGCACATTTTGAGCAAATTTTCATTTTTGAGTGAACTATTCCTTTAATCGTGCTTACTAGGTCACGCAAACTACCTCTCAAGGTCTTAATGAAAAGTCTTGAATTATTCAGTGTTAAGGTCACTTCACAAACATCATGTTCCCTGCAAAATGTCATTTATACTTTGTAAAGTCAATGAACTATGAACACACACATGCACTTAATGCAAAGACAACAAACACAGGCGCACTCAGCACTGATGGGTTCTTTGAGAACAACCAGCCCTGCAGTGATTTTCATTTGTGGCAGGTCCAGTGCAGTTTAGCATGAGGAGCGTTGAGGCCCCTGCTATTTCTGACACTGTCATTATCAATGACTCCAGCGCTCTCTGTGCATGTGTAATGCTTTACTTTGTTCTAGGGTGAATTAAGCTGTCCCAAAGGATAATTGCAAGGGTATGGTGGTGATTGCAGAATCAGTCTCTCTCTCTTTTTTTTTTCCCCAGGCATCGAGATCATGTGCATCTACAAATACGGCTCACGGGTAAGTCCTGTTTCCTGCTATTTCTGTGCAATTTCCAGTGAGGCTTTTGCATTGCGGCGACGTGTAATTATTCTTCACTCTTTGTGGCAAGACAAAAAAGAGGAAGCACTCATTCATGAACTTAAAATTTACCCTGTGGAAAAAGTAAAGCGTTTCTACATGTGTGTGACACATCTGCAGAGTATGTGGCAACAGTTTGGCTGTTTAACTCGCTTTCACGTACAGAATCCTGCACTGTAAAAATAATTTGCTTAATGAATATTTTTGTCATTTTCCTATAAAATTATCAAGCACCCTAAAACATATTAAAAATACATATATTTTTAATTGTATACTTTTTATATTAAATATAACAATATTAGGTATTATGTAAGATAAATTTTCAAACAATATATCTACAATTCAAATGTTTGAGGTCAGTAAGATTATTTCATGTTTTTGGAAAAAGTATCTTATGTTCACAAAGACTGCATTTTATTTTATCATGAATACAGTAAAAAAAATTTATTATTGTAAAATATGAATATGTAAAAGACGTCTTTTCTATGTTAGTATCACGTGATCCTTCAAAAATCTTTCTAATATGCTGATTTGCTCAAGAAACATGTCTGATTATTATCAATGATGAAAAAGGTGTGTTTTTGTGAAACCATTTGACTTTTCAGAATTTTTTTTATGAATAGAAAATGTAAAAGATTAAATTAATTTAATCTTGACCGAATAAATGTATTAATTAAAAATCCTACTGACTTCACTACGATTTTAAAACAGTTTTAGTTTATTTTTTTTACAGAATTTAGAGAGAGATTTATATTCAAAACAAGAAAGAACTAAACAACTAAAACTTAATAATTTTGTATCTCAATTAAATATATCCTGGTTTAAGGATGTTTAGATATTTTGGTCACACTATATTTTAATGTCAATTCTCGCTATTAACAAACCATTAACTACGACCTCAATAAACTCCTAATTTGCTGCTTATTAATAGTTAGTTAAGTTGTTAAGTTTAGCTATTAGGTAGGGTTCGGGATGTAGAATATGATCATGCAGAATATGTGCTTTATAAGTACTAATAAACAGCCAATATGTTATTAATAAGCATGCTAATAAGCAACTAGTTAATAATGAGAATTGGTCACTATACTAAAGTGTTACCAATATTTTTAATGAAAACGATTTTGTGTTCATGATGATGTGTTCACATAAATGTGGTGAGTAACATTTCATATGTTCTGTCACACATCATATACAGTCAAACCAAACATTATTCAGAGACCAGATATAATTTTTGATATTTTTTTACTAGTGGGTGCAGGACACTATAGTTCATTTATGTAAGTGAGGATAGCAAAATAAAGTGAACTGTGACTAATTATACCCCAAAATTCTTCATACAGTGGACTACCAGTAAAATTTGGGATCAAAAAATATTCAGACCCTTTGACCTGACCAAGTGTTTTTTTCTTTAATTGCTAATGCGACCTTTTTACACCACAGACTGAACAAAATGAAGCATTACTTGGTAATTAGTTGACTTAAATTGGTATTATCTAATTGTGTACTTAAATTTAACAGCTGGATAATTGTTGGTTGATTGTAATCCATTACATACTGTACCTTTCTATCAAAGTTATCTGACATTATCAAGATGAATTCGTTCTGACAGTTTAACTCTTTAGTTCATGTCATATTGTATTACCATTTTCTACACTATAGCAAATAAACTGTGATATAATGTGAGAAATTTTGCAGGTGTCTAAATACATTTTGGTTTGACTGTAATTTGCTTTACTTAGTTTTGAATTTTTCAATACTCAACTGCTTTAGTAAATCATGTAAGCTCATTTAATGTCCGAAATGAAGTCTGTCCAGCTTTACGAGCTCTAACTGTCACTTGTCCTCAGGCAATGGCCTTCGAGGCCCACAGTCTGACTGTCCCCAGTGTGCTGTGGTTGGGCCTCCTGCCTTCAGACATCCAGAGGTTTGGGAAAGTCAACTCATTACTCTGCTCTGTGGTTCGTGATTGAGGCTGGGCTTGCTCTGGTTTCCGTTTTCTGGGTTTTTTTGTTTTGGTTTTTGTTGCTGTTGCTGTTTGTTATTTCCTTCCTCTTGAAGGCTATTTTTAAGTGGATGTGTCAACTGTCATGGACCTCAGAAATCAGAAGCTCTTTTAAGAAATACACAGTAGAATGAAGTCTTAGTTACGGTTGTTGGCACCCATGTACATAAGTTCAACACTGGCCACTTTACATGGTACACTCCCTAGTTTCACTTTCATCACTTTTGTGCTTTTAAAAGAACAGGCGTGAGTAATTAATGCCACACTACCAAAAAATAATGCAATTTTCCATCTGCCAGTCCGGATTCAGCGGACTACCTCAATCTGGCGTGGTTTACTGGGTCTGTACAACATCTATCTGTACTTAAGTCAACTCTTTCAAATTCTGTCCACTTAATTTGATGATTTTTTAAAATTGGATTAAGGTCATCATTTGATGAAGAACTGTTTCCGTGATCCATAGAAAATACACATTTACAGGTAAAATTCTGTTTTCCGCTAGCACAACATTAATTTTGGCAAACGGTACTTGATGAATCTATATGATAAACCTCGTTTTCATTGGAAAGTGCAGTAAAAAGAATGCCTTAGAGTCTGGATTGTGATCGGATTGCAGTTTTTGTACTGAAATGCACAAACTGCATGTACAAATGGCCAGCTGTTTAGTGAATTCAGCATGCATTCAAAAAAGCACTGGAAACATCCTCAGGTATTTTAGTTCTGATTCCGACAGCATCAGCACATTCATGCTGCCAGCTTCCTGCTCCACCTCATCCCAGAGACACAGCTGGACTGAGATCCTGCACGTGTGCATGCGAAAATGCATCATTTGTAGAACAAATCTACATGAAATTAAAAACAGTTGTTTTGGCCAAATACTGATGCACAAATGTATTGGATTTAATGGACTACACAGTAGTTTTAATCTACAGCACAGTATGATAAATGAACAGAACTGACTCTGGCCTGGTCTTAGCACAATGTTATTGTAAAACGAGCACATTTTAATATTTGTGCCTTCTAAAATGAGAAAATGTCAGCACATCAGTTCAGTTCAGTTCACACGCCTTCCCAATTTTGATGTTTTGTTCAACATCTGCGACACTTTAGGATCATGTCTGAATGCCTAAAGGAATGATGACCACAAAAACTAATTTTGATTTGTCCCTTTCTTTATAAGAAGAATAGTGAAGCGTATCATTTTATAAAAACAGGCATTATACAATTAAAACGTGCTTTTTTTGAGGTGTTAAGTTGTTAATAATGTGTAATGATGTCAAGACTTCAAAGTACATTTTAAATAATTATGTTTTAATAATATTTGGTTGTGCTTTAAAGAAGTGCACTTGTTTTGATGTGTTACTAAATCACATGTGAAGTACTTGATTATAGTTTCAACTGTAGTGTCATTAAATATTACATTTAAAGTTAATATATTCTAAATTGCACCGTCATCATTTCAAATGTACAGTGTAATTATATCTAAATGCATACAAGTAAGTTTCAACAGAAGTGACATTAATGATGCGACTTGAATTATGAGAGTCCTACATGGGGCAAAAGCATTCTAAAGTTCAACTAACTGCATTTAATTGAAATTTAAACTATTATACATTTTCATTTAATTGCAGTACATTCAGTTCTGACATAAAGGGAGCGTTAATCCAAAAATGAAAATTCTGTCATAATTTACCCTCAAGTTGTTCGAAACCGTTGTCTGGTGCAAGGGAAGACCAAAGTATTGTATAGTATCAACTTACTTAACACTTACCTTGTATTAAACCTATAAAGCATTAGTTCCAGTCACATGCTTTTCTATTTGGCTCTGTCTGCCTTTATTAACTCTGGTACTATGTACAGTGGGCAGTGAGTATATGTAGTCTAAGTGTAAATTGCTTAGATTGTGTATAATAGATTATTATGAATGCATAATTTTCATGGTGTCTGGTTATGTATATGGCTGTCACAGGTACAGAGTCCCAGAGGAAACGCTTATTCCATTTTCTCAAGCAGATGAGAGCAAACTCAACAGCTTGAAGAGCAGGGACTACATCAGCTGCCAGCCTGCCTGGGAGAGAGAGGTGCCTCGTGCCATACTTGTCATTTTAACAGAAGATAAGGCCAAAGATGTTTTTTCTCTGAGAATGTGACCGTAGTGTGTTGGCAGGTCCCAATAATGTGTGTGTTGTAATCTGTGTGTCTGTGTGACTTCTCAGATAGAAACAATGCAGAGACTGAAGCAGAAAGCTGAGATACAGTCCCTGGCATCCATCGCCCCACATTTCCTCACTCGAGTCTACCTGCCAAATAAACTGCGCTATGGAGGCTGGATCTGAGCATCTGCTGCTCTCTGCTGGATTATATAGATGCGTGTTCTGCATGAGTAAATATTCCAGTGTGTTCTTACTGAATGTTAGATGAGCTGTTATGTTAGAGTTATGAGCTCAAATATGCCATAAATCGTTTGCGCCGTTATGTTGAAACTGCTCTGAAATGTCACACATTTGCTTTGGCTGTGAATATAATGCAATGGAATAACCTAAATAAATGAACTCTTCCCTTTTTTTGCTAACTTCCTCATGAAACGGACTAATTAATTTAAGTATTAAAGTATTAAACTATGCAATGGCTGGTGTATGACATTTGTGCAAAACGGTATTTACTGGAGGCATTGTCTTCACACTTTTTTAGTGGTTTATTCATTTTTATTGATATTTATTTTCATATGATTTGTTTTGCAGGTAAATAAATGAGTATGGTGCTTCAGGTGTTTAACAGTCCTGTGGATCCTAATCTTGCCTAATGACTCTTGTTTAGGGCCAGGGGGCGGTGTTTACTCAGTTTTGTTCAATTCAGAAAACATTTAGGACACCTTTGACCCTTCTTAGGTTTTGAGGTTTAAGCAAATACCAATGACAGTCCTCAAGATATCATAGTCATATTTTTCGATATAAAGCTTCCGCGTTCAGGAAAAAGGTGGATTGCAAAACTTTTTTCAAAAACTTTGAAAGACTTTTTTACCAGCTATTTACTAATTACAGAATTTTTTCATGAATGCTTAATACTCTTTCGTCCTTTTTTATTATTGATGCATGTTATTTGATTAATTTTAGGACGTTGAGGTCATTATCTGTCTGGCCTCAGTCCGGCTGCAGCGCCTGGGAGCTTCCTCATCGTGGTGCTGAGCCAATGATCTGATGAATAAAGAAACTGACACTGACACAAACAAGCTACAAAAGCAAGCCACTTAAAGGAAGTCTTCAAAAGTTTTTTTTTTTTTTCAGCAAGGTGCCTAACCTTCCGAAAACCATTTGTCCACCAAAACAATTCAAGCTATTATATAAACGACGACTGATTTAAGTGGGGGGTTTTTTTCTTTCTTGCATTAATATGAGAGCAGTGTTGGGTTACTCTAAAAAAAAAGTAATGAATCACAGTTACTAATTACATCTTCAACAGTGTAAGTGGATTACTGTACAAATTACTCTCCAAAACATATTTAAAGGGGTCATATGATGCGATTTCAAGTTTTTCTTTCTCTTTGGAGTGTTACAAGCTGATTGTGCATAGATAAGATCCCTGAATTTGCAAAGACTAAAGTCTCAAAACCAAAGAGATATTCTTTATCAAACTCTGCCACGCCCCCCTAAAACGGCTCGTTCTAACACGCCCCCACATATCTACCTCACTATGTGGAAATATTAGCATAATGCGCCCAAATGTCAAGTCAAGTCACCTTTATTTATATAGCGATTTTAACAATACAGATTGTGTCAAAGCAACTGAACAGCATTAATTAGGAAAATAGTGTCAATAATGCAAAATGACAATAGTAAACACTCATTTTTCAGTTAAAAACATAATTGAATTCAGTGATGTAATCATCCAGCTCAGGTCAGTTTAAATAGTATCTGTGCAATAATTTGCAATCAAGTCAACGATAACGCTGGAAATGAAGTGTCCCCAACTAAGCAAGCCAGAGGCGACAGCGGCAAGGAACCAAAACTCCCATCAGTGACAGAATGGAGAAAAAACCTTGGGAGAAACCAGGCTCAGTCGGGGGGCCAGTTCTCCTCTGACCAGACAAAACCAGCAGTTAAATTCCAGGCTGCAGCAGAGTCACATTGTGCAGAGGACTCATCTGGTTCCTGTGGTCTTGTCCCGGTGGCCGTCTGAGACAAGGTCTTTACAGGGGATCTGTATCTGGGGCTCATATCCTGGTCTGACAACTAGTCAATGTGCACGCAAAGAAAGAAGGCGTGGTTTCAGTAACCGCAGTTAGTGTTGAAGCAGCATGTCAGGGAGACGCTGTGTGTTTCTAGGTGAAAGCAAAAGCACTTTATTTGGCCTTCCAGAAGTAGATGCATTTAGGAATAGATGCAATATTTGTCAAATACACAGACGTTTCAGAACCGTTTTCATGAGCAAAAGAAACACTTTTTATATACTGCTTAATACAGCGCCATCTGTTCCAGAATAAAGTTCAACGTAAATATATACTATTTAAATACTAATAAAGTGGGGGTATATATGCTTTCATGATAAACGTGACTCAATTGCGACTACAGTAAAAAAGTTTTTACTGTTCTAAAAGCACAGATTTATGAGCAGTATTGGATTTGAAGATGTTAGAAACACACGCCATTGTTGCCATGTGGTGAATTTGGCCAATCGAGAAACAGCTGTGTCGTCATCAGTGCTCCTGCAGTCGCTCTGAAAAAGCTGCGCCAGCGGAGTCAGCCGGCTGCTCTCCAAACGATATCGCGGTACTTTGATGCCACACGTGACAGTGACGTAGCGTCGGCGCCCGTTCAAGTCGGACAAAATTTGTAACCGGCATGCACTGCTTCAAGTCAGCCGCCGATCGGTTTGCGCCATGAAGTCGAACGTACCTAGAGTCGTCTGCTCTCCAATCACTCTCCAATCACTCTCACGATACTTTGATGTCATACGCTGATCTGTCTGTGCAGCGCCGATGCATCTCGAACGAGCCTACATCCTCGCTCCCTTTAGCATCACTTCAAAGCGTCATCGGCTGCTTCTAAAGGGATCTTCCCTTATGTTGTTAAAGTTTGTTATTTAAGACATTCATAATACATATTAATAAAGCAAGATGCCCATATATGACATATATGGTTTATTTAAATTGCAAAGGTAAAATATAAATTAAAATGATTACAACAGATGTGAAGGGGGAGGAGAATTTATACTGCATCAGGTTTTTCGATAAAAACAAATTCCGCAAAGGACACAACTGTGTATCCTCGCTCATAGCTCCTCTGGAAGATTCCTCACTCCTCAATCCTCACCTCCTGGCAGTGCAATTAGAGGGTGCTTCTCAAACGGAAGACTCAGTCCTTCAGAGGCTTGTAGGCTAGAGTCCTCCTCGGCATTAAGCGCTAGAATGAGACAGACTAGTGCGCGTGGCTACAAATCATTATATTATCTGGCTTTCTATTAATGCAATACAATAAGTCAAAGCCATCTAGTCTCCCAGTGGCTTACATTATTGGCAGTTTAGTGTTTAGTGAGTAATTTACACCAAAACGAAAAATATATCTATGCTTTCATGTCCGAAAACATTATTTTTGTCTTGCATTTCATAATAAATTCAGACAAGCTCAGTACTGAATCGTTTTTCGTCAGTTTATTTTCATGAAATGGAATGGGTACAAAGGATTGTGGGTGATTGAATGGATTATATAGATGCGTGTTCTGCATGAGTAAATATTCCAGTGTGTTCTTACTGAATGTTAGATGAGCTGTTATGTTAGAGTTATGAGCTCAAATATGCCATAAATCGTTTGCGCCGTTATGTTGAAACTGCTCTGAAATGTCACACATTTGCTTTGGCTGTGAATATAATGCAATGGAATAACCTAAATAAATGAACTCTTCCCTTTTTTTGCTAACTTCCTCATGAAACGGACTAATTAATTTAAGTATTAAAGTATTAAACTATGCAATGGCTGGTGTATGACATTTGTGCAAAACGGTATTTACTGGAGGCATTGTCTTCACACTTTTTTAGTGGTTTATTCATTTTTATTGATATTTATTTTCATATGATTTGTTTTGCAGGTAAATAAATGAGTATGGTGCTTCAGGTGTTTAACAGTCCTGTGGATCCTAATCTTGCCTAATGACTCTTGTTTAGGGCCAGGGGGCGGTGTTTACTCAGTTTTGTTCAATTCAGAAAACATTTAGGACACCTTTGACCCTTCTTAGGTTTTGAGGTTTAAGCAAATACCAATGACAGTCCTCAAGATATCATAGTCATATTTTTCGATATAAAGCTTCCGCGTTCAGGAAAAAGGTGGATTGCAAAACTTTTTTCAAAAACTTTGAAAGACTTTTTTACCAGCTATTTACTAATTACAGAATTTTTTCATGAATGCTTAATACTCTTTCGTCCTTTTTTATTATTGATGCATGTTATTTGATTAATTTTAGGACGTTGAGGTCATTATCTGTCTGGCCTCAGTCCGGCTGCAGCGCCTGGGAGCTTCCTCATCGTGGTGCTGAGCCAATGATCTGATGAATAAAGAAACTGACACTGACACAAACAAGCTACAAAAGCAAGCCACTTAAAGGAAGTCTTCAAAAGTTTTTTTTTTTTTTCAGCAAGGTGCCTAACCTTCCGAAAACCATTTGTCCACCAAAACAATTCAAGCTATTATATAAACGACGACTGATTTAAGTGGGGGGTTTTTTTCTTTCTTGCATTAATATGAGAGCAGTGTTGGGTTACTCTAAAAAAAAAGTAATGAATCACAGTTACTAATTACATCTTCAACAGTGTAAGTGGATTACTGTACAAATTACTCTCCAAAACATATTTAAAGGGGTCATATGATGCGATTTCAAGTTTTTCTTTCTCTTTGGAGTGTTACAAGCTGATTGTGCATAGATAAGATCCCTGAATTTGCAAAGACTAAAGTCTCAAAACCAAAGAGATATTCTTTATCAAACTCTGCCACGCCCCCCTAAAACGGCTCGTTCTAACACGCCCCCACATATCTACCTCACTATGTGGAAATATTAGCATAATGCGCCCAAATGTCAAGTCAAGTCACCTTTATTTATATAGCGATTTTAACAATACAGATTGTGTCAAAGCAACTGAACAGCATTAATTAGGAAAATAGTGTCAATAATGCAAAATGACAATAGTAAACACTCATTTTTCAGTTAAAAACATAATTGAATTCAGTGATGTAATCATCCAGCTCAGGTCAGTTTAAATAGTATCTGTGCAATAATTTGCAATCAAGTCAACGATAACGCTGGAAATGAAGTGTCCCCAACTAAGCAAGCCAGAGGCGACAGCGGCAAGGAACCAAAACTCCCATCAGTGACAGAATGGAGAAAAAACCTTGGGAGAAACCAGGCTCAGTCGGGGGGCCAGTTCTCCTCTGACCAGACAAAACCAGCAGTTAAATTCCAGGCTGCAGCAGAGTCACATTGTGCAGAGGACTCATCTGGTTCCTGTGGTCTTGTCCCGGTGGCCGTCTGAGACAAGGTCTTTACAGGGGATCTGTATCTGGGGCTCATATCCTGGTCTGACAACTAGTCAATGTGCACGCAAAGAAAGAAGGCGTGGTTTCAGTAACCGCAGTTAGTGTTGAAGCAGCATGTCAGGGAGACGCTGTGTGTTTCTAGGTGAAAGCAAAAGCACTTTATTTGGCCTTCCAGAAGTAGATGCATTTAGGAATCTTTAAGATTACTTACAACAGAACAGCAATGCATTTTATGGACGACCGTTTCGTGAACCTAGGAGAGGAGGTCATTCTGACTTTGCTATGACAGTGGCACTTCTGAATCAGCTACTGTAAGTATGTTTTGTTATTAGTTTAAGTATTTGCTATTAGGTGCATTCGACTTGAAGCACGGCTACAGACGGCAGTCAACGAGAGTAGCCGCTTGCAGTCGGGGGCGGAGGTGAAAACGGAGCCGTCAAGCCGAACATTTCTGCTCCCGTTAGTGACGCTCGCGCGGTGTTTGCATACTCTATCACAGATGAAGTGAATTAGATGCAATATTTGTCAAATACACAGACGTTTCAGAACCGTTTTCATGAGCAAAAGAAACACTTTTTATATACTGCTTAATACAGCGCCATCTGTTCCAGAATAAAGTTCAACGTAAATATATACTATTTAAATACTAATAAAGTGGGGGTATATATGCTTTCATGATAAACGTGACTCAATTGCGACTACAGTAAAAAAGTTTTTACTGTTCTAAAAGCACAGATTTATGAGCAGTATTGGATTTGAAGATGTTAGAAACACACGCCATTGTTGCCATGTGGTGAATTTGGCCAATCGAGAAACAGCTGTGTCGTCATCAGTGCTCCTGCAGTCGCTCTGAAAAAGCTGCGCCAGCGGAGTCAGCCGGCTGCTCTCCAAACGATATCGCGGTACTTTGATGCCACACGTGACAGTGACGTAGCGTCGGCGCCGGTTCAAGTCGGACAAAATTTCTGACCGCCATGCACTGCTTCAAGTCCGCCGATCGGTTTGCGCGGCGCCGCATGAAGTCGAACGCACCTATTTTGCTTGCATGATTGAGAAACACCCTGCAGTTTGAAAACACCCACAAATTCAGAAACGCCCACTTTTGCTCTGGAGAGACCTCAGTCTCCCGGCACACGTTGTAGCCTGTATCCTTTCATATAAAAGCGCGAAACAAACTATGTGCATGCAATGTCGTGGTCAGTTAAGTAATGAAGTTACCAAAAAGGCGATTAAAGCTGCCTTAAAACTGTGCATGCAAGTAATTGATATCGGTTTGCGCAGCGCCGCATGAAGTTGAACGCACCTATTGACTGTTCAAATGCAGAGTTTTGCGCATCATGTGTGTGTGTGTGTGTGTGTGCGCATGTGAGAGAGAGAGAGGGGAGGGGGTCACATCAAAGTGGAGTCAGCTGTCTTAAATGTGGCTTGTGTACTGCACACATACCAGCTTCATCACTGTGTCTGTCACGCGACTCTGTTCCCCTTTCGGGCTCTTTCTTCACATTTATTTTGAAAGATGAAGCTGTGATTATGGTAAGGGGCGTTACATTTCCGACGAGTGCTTGCGGTGTTCGGCCAATCACAATGCACTGGGTCAGCTGGCCAATCAGAGCAGACTGCGCTTGTCGGAAGGAGGGACTTTGTAGAAAACTAAGCGTTTGAGAGAGACGGGGCATAGAGGACCTACAATAATGTACAGTATTTGAAAAATAATGTGTTTTTTGAACATTAAAGCATGTCAACATATTCTGTTACACCAAATACACAAAATAATGATCTTTAAAAAAATCATCATATGACCCCTTTAATTACTAATTACTTTCTAAATCCTATATAAACCTCGACAAGTTAATGACACAAGGATAGACATGAAATGGTTCTTTTAATTCTTTCAAGTAGCTACATAAATTATTCAGGTCACACTTTAGATTAGGGTCCAATTGTCACTATAAACTAACTATTAACTATGACTTTTGCCTCAAAATACTACTGCTTATTAATACTTAGTTAAGTTTAAGAATTGGGTAGGATTAAGAATAAGGTCTTGCAGAATAAGACATCAATATGTGTTTTGTAAGTAATAATAAACAGCCAATATCCCAGTAATATTCATGCTAATAACCAGTGTGAAGGGTACATAAAAAGCATGCATTTTAAGGTTAGACTTAAAATTTTGATGTTAAATCCGCTATTGTATTGTGTATAAATGCTCTACTGTCTATACACAGTATTAAGTTCAATTACATAAGACGTAACTGTAATTAAATTACAGGAAAAAAATAAAAGTAATCCCTTTACTTTTTCAAGGGAAAAGTAATTAAATTATAGTAACTAATTACTTAGTAATTAGTTACACCAACACTGTATGTGAGTCCATATAATAACGCCTAATTTCCAGGGGAAACCCCGTCGTCCTCCTCGCATCAAAATTATTCGTGTTTTAGCTGAAAGCAACATTTTGCAGGTAAAAAATGTCTTTTAAAAAACACAGCTTTTCACTTCACAAGATGTTAATTGCTGGACTGGAATGGTGTGGATTACTGTGATGTTTTTATCAGCTGTTTGGACTCTCATTCTGACGGCACCCATTCACTGCAGAAGATCCACTGGTGAGCAAGTGATGCAATGCTACATTTCTCCAAATCTGATGAAGAAACAAACTCATCTCTTGGACGGCCTGAGGGTGAGTAAATGTTCAGCAAATTTTCATTTTCAAAAAATGGGTGACGGGGTTGCAAATTTGACCTAAATTAAGATGATTAATGTACAAAAAAAAGGATCAATTCAGCTATAAAAACAATAATTTTGATAACATGGTGGAATGACTGAGTTTGACGAATGCTGTACATTTTATCAGGGTTGAAGCAAAATCTCCTGTGATAAAACAGCCAAGGTGTTGGACCTAAACAGTACAGGTTTCACAGGTAATGAATGATATCTATCTAAAATCTTATGTAAATCTAATTACAAATTCTAATTCTACATGCCAGAAGACTAGTAACAGTTCAGCCAGGCCTCACATGATCATTGTCCAGTACTAAACAAGTCAACCAGTGGAAAAATAAAATAAGAAGATCTTTTGAGATGGGGGTTAAAGTCATTGGATAGAGACATTTGTCTGCAGACAAAGGGTCTTTCAGTCCCTTTCAGGTTTGAGAGGTGTGAACAGCTGCAGGTTGCCGCAGTCTTTGAGGCTGGAGAGGGTGTGAGGTCTCCATCAGTGCTCAACACCAAAGCCTTAATACTTAGCAAAGACGCGCCAATAAAGTCACTCCTACTTCTCGCTCTTCTCATGTTCTCAACCAAGTTGCCAGCAGTCTTACTGTGTACTGGACGTACAACAACTTCATTTGTTGTGCTGTCCGTCTTCAAGAGCACTGAGGTCAAACTCGACTGTAAGACACTTGCTGAGGCAGAAGCGAGGAGCTGAATGCAGCACAATGCTGTGGAGCCTGTCTGCGCCTCGCTCTGACTTGCACCATTGTTGCTGTGGCGTATTAGACTGATAGATGTGTTGGACACTGGCATTTGCCATTGTGGGTGAAGTTTATTCTGATGTATAGAGGGGAAGAGATGTAAACACACAGCAAAAGCTATGTTAAAGAGATAGTTCACCCAAAAATGAAAATTCTGTCATCATTTTACTCACATTCTCTACAAACCAGCAGGATTTTTTTCTCTCCCTTTTTTTCTTTCTTTCATTTAGAGGGTCTTTTGACTGTTTTTAGTCCTCAAAATGGGGTCTGAAAGAACATTTCTCACAAGACTTTTTTTAAATATCATCTTTTGTGCTTCACAGTAAGGTGGAGCACAAGCATACAGGTTTGGAATGACATGGAGGTGAACAAATTATGACAAATATTTTTATTTTTGAGTGAATTATCCCTTTAAGATTTAAAAGTAAAATGTGTTTATATTAAATCAGTGAATTTCAGCTGGTTTTAATCCAAGACCCAGATGCTACATGCTAAATAAATTTATGGAAATATATATATATTTTGCAGTGATGTTGTTGTTAAATGTCATAATTCCAATAATTGAATGTGCTTCATAGTTTTCTTTTTTTTTATAACCAATGAATGTACATGACATTTTTTAGTTTGTGATTACATTTTTTACTTACACATACACATTTTTTTATACTTACAAATAGAAAAAATGACATGTTTATACATGTTTAATTTCATTTAATTTAATAATTTCATGTTCATTGCAATATTAACATGAAATTAAATAAAGGCATGAAAAAAAATGTTTATACATTTTTCATGACTTTTCCAGGTTTATAAAAACATCACTTTTAGGTTTTTAAAATGGCAATGAACTCAAATTAAAACACTTACAAATATTTTTGTTAAATGAAATCAAGCTGAAATACAATAAAAATATAAATATTAGATTAAAAAAGAACTTACAAAATTAGAAATGTGGCCAACTAACTGAAATAAAATACGCTTAAGTACTTAAATTATTAAACTGAAATAAAAAGAAATATTTAAAAATGTCAGAAGCACATAACAAAATTGCTAAAACTGAAACTTTAAATATAAACATAAAATATAATTCAATATATTAATAAGTACCATAATAGTGCATAAATAATACAAAAAAATAACACTGTTGTTTTGCCAAAAAGCAACTGCACATATAATCCCAACAAGATTATGTCATTATATGTATTTAGCATTGCATTTTCTCTCTGTCAGAACAGACATGAAACCAGCTCACAACCCAGCAGCTGAGAAAACAGATCTTCCTGATATCTCAAGAGTGTTTGCATACAGTTACTGAATGCAACAATGTGACTGGTTAAAACGATCAACTGAAAAATGATGCTTCTGGTCTCTCATTTCTTTCCTTTCCGCAACTATCTTTAAACTTTTGTTCCTTTTTCTTTGATCGCCCTCCCCTTCAGACGTGCAGGCTGCAGGCGTGAGGAACGTTTCCCTCACTAGCCTTCAGGCCAGAGCTGTAGTTCCCGTGGTTCCTGTGAGCAGAGCGTCGAGGGTGTTATGTTCCCACATAAGGCTGCTCTGTAGATTTAAATGACAGTATGTGAGTGACTGACAGACTGGTGTTGAGTTCTTTGATGCTGAACCCTTGATCAAGCATATGAAACTGTCATCTAGCAGATGAAGAAACCATGCAAATGTCCCTGGCACAATCTGGATCTATATATATACATTTAAGTACCTTCCAAAATCTACATTCATAAATCAACTGTAATAATTGTGTGTTGTTTTCTCTGAGGCTGTGGCAGGTTTTCATCTCCTGCTCCTCCTGCGTTCACTTGCCGCTGGCAGGTCACCTGCTGGCACAGACGGATCCCGCGTGACCGCTGGCAAATCCCCTCCTGAGCCGAGCCCCGCTGCTGCCACCAGCCAGGCTAAGACTGTGAGTCAAATCTGCTCCAGTACTGAGATTAGTGACACACCTATCATAGCCTGATTAACAGGCCAGCCGTTGGCCATTTTCAGATTATCTGCATCGACCGATAACTGTGCCCAAATACCTGGCATCCTGGGCAGTAGTTCCCCCTTGTGACAGTTTTAAAACATACACACTCGAAAAAAATATTTAGGCCTAAAAAATTTCCATCCATTTGCATTACACAGTTTTAGCATGAACTGATTAACTTTATGTGATGTATATTTGTCAGTCATACATAAATGTAATATTTCTGTAATATTACTAAAAAACAAAATGTGTTTTAGATACACATGTGCAATTTATATTAATATATGTGCAATATAATATATATAATGTAATAAATGAATACATATGTCCTTATTTGTAAGTCGCCTTGGATAAAAGTGTCTGTTAAATGACGAAATGTAAATGCAATGTAATATATATATATATATATATATATATATATATATATATATATATATATATATATATATATATATATATATAATATATAAA
>NW_015505482.1:1122712-1132281 GCF_001515645.1 Sinocyclocheilus grahami | reverse complement strand
TATATATATATATATATATATACAGTATATGCAATAATATTATTGCAATAACCAGATTTATATATTTATCATCAATAAATACTAAAACTTTTTAATGAAATAATGGCTATAGACATATTTTATCAGTTTAAATGTATTTTTCACCATTAACAGGTTTGCGCTGGTTCAAGCCATTTGAATAAATGTATTTTAAAAATATGATTATTTAAATAAAATCAAATAGATGCAAATAGTTCATAATAAACAATGCCATGATTTTTTTAAAGTGCAGAAATGTTACCCTTTTCATTTGTGACTGACAAATATGCATTTAGTTTATCCGTTTATGTTAAAACTGTTTAAAATTGATGGAAATTTTATAATGAATTCAAATGACATAAATCTTAAATTTAAGCCTAAATAGTTTTTGAGCTGTTCCGTGAATAATTGCATATTTGCTTTTCAAATACACGATACATGATTTTTTGTTTGTTTGTTTGTTTTGGTAAATATTTAGTAAATATTTGTTAAATGTTCATTTAATTTCCGAGCTTTTATACGCAAAACAAAGACAACCAATGCTTCTACAAAAGTACAAATGCTAAAATCAGCAAAATAGTGCTTGAGTGCAAATATAATTGGGATCTAAATCTGAGAAATGATTCATTCCAATATTAATTTATATTCATTTCACAATTCAAGAAACAGACTTTGAATTGCAGATTTTCTAAGTGATACTGACATCAGCTATTTAAAAACACATAATCTGACACCTATAACAATACACTGACTCACAGCCCTTACGAAAACATTAACCATATACAGTTAAATCATGGTAACCACAGATTAACCGTGGTTTAACCATGGCATAGTAGTAAAAATGTGGTTATACAAATGGTAATCACCAAAAAAACATAGTCACTACACTTTAATAAAACCATGGTTCATTTTCGTTAGGGAGTGGCTAATATATGGGTCATTTCTCAATGGATGAATCTGTTGGGAGCTGCAAAAAGAAAAGAAATACTACTGCGCTAGATTGTAAAAACAATTCAAGTATTAACCTCCTGAGACCCAGCTATGGAGTTTTTGCCTCTGTAGTGGATGTTCTACTTTAGTGAATTTCTCTGAGACCTCACATGTCACAGTTTTAAGTCTGGATGTCCTGTACAGAGCACATTCAGGGCTTTCCAGAGATACCAAATGATTGGATGTTTCACCATGGCCACTCCCTCTCCTTGGTTTTTAAAAACGGCTGACATTAATTTAGTGATAAAATTGTACATCCTTATGGAAATATGATGGTAATTATAATTTAAATCTGATTAATTTTCAAATTGTAATAAATCATCATCTCAGGAAAATGTTATGGGGTTTCAAATCAAAATTTGACCTTCTGTTATGAAACAGGACATAATTTCATACATGTCCTCTGTAGAGGACACCAGGACTGAAAGCATGTTTATTATACATTCTGGGAGACAAAAGAATTGAATAGGAAAACAAATTATATATTAATATTCTTATGAAAATCTGGCCAATCACTACTCCTATTATTACACTTCTTTTTTCAACATGCTGTCCCAACAGCACTTTAATATGCAGATTATACAGTGTATAGATAACATTGTGCTTAATGGGAAACCCAGTTTATGGAATTTTTACACGCATATCGCATAAAGCAAAATGGTATCTCAAATCGTTGTGTTATGCATAGTTGAGAACCATCCTTAAACAAAGTTAGTTATAAAAAAATCCTGAAACCTAAAAATTGATTGCCGATTTAAAAAAAAAATTCCCATTGTTTTTGCCTTTTCAAATCTACTCTTATCGTTTTATTTGTAGCAAAAACTGAGTCCTGGTGTCCTCTACAGAGGATATAGCATAACTTATGAATAAGATATAATTGTTCAAAAACGGGGTGTAGAGGAGAGCGTCACAGATGGGAGGGGTGTGTGAGAGGAGCATCGCGCTGGATGTGGAGCAGGAAGGTGTGAGTGCTCTGTAGCCCACAGAGAGAGCCTCACCTGCCGCCGGGGTCTCTCCGATCATGGACTAGTTTGGCACATGACGGAGAGCAACGGGAGCCACGAGCCAAAGGACTGCCGTTATCTACCTCGCTGCTTTCGCAACCGCTGGAGAGTAGCTTAAGAGTCGGTCGTTATTTATGTTTATTTACATGTATTTATAACGCGCGCGCTACCGTTACATTGCACTGCATCTGGCGCCCCGATGCTTTTACATCAGTTCGTGAATGGGACGCTGGAAGCGAT
The DNA here is from genome assembly GCF_001515645.1 of Sinocyclocheilus grahami. Lineage (NCBI taxonomy): Eukaryota > Metazoa > Chordata > Actinopteri > Cypriniformes > Cyprinidae > Sinocyclocheilus > Sinocyclocheilus grahami. Next base: position 1,130,029 of record NW_015505482.1, on the reverse strand, counting down.
GTATCCCAGCGTTCAGAAAGACACGACTTTCACCAAGATCTTCGTGGGCGGCTTGCCGTACCACACCACGGACGCGTCGCTGCGGACTCACTTCCAGACCTTCGGCCGCATCGGCGAAGCCGTGGTGATAGCGGACCGCCACACGGGCAAATCCAGAGGATACGGCTTTGTGAGTCAAAAAAAAAACGTACATTTATTGTTGTTTTCATATAAATCTCAATAGCTTTTAAAATGATCGCGAAGAACAATAACGTTACTTTGTTTTTGTTGGTTTTACTCTCGCTACTCGGTTCTTTGCGCTCTCTTTAAGTAGTAAATCGGACGTGTTTGTCACTAGCACAGAAGTTTTGAAAACACAGTTAATCGTACAAAGAATAACAAACGCGATAGCCGATAGCGCGGTGTTCGATTCGCCAGTGAATTGTTCTTGAGAGTCGGTTCGTTTGAACGATCGGTTTGACCGTACTGAACCATTTGTTCTCCGCTCAGCTGACTCACTGAACCGAGCAGCGGACCCCGGACTAGAAGTTACTTGAATAGCAGATATGTTACAAATATGTTTGTTCTCGACATTTGTATGATAGCTTTTTATTAACACGCATACAAAATAGAGCTGGTTTTAATATAATAACAAGGGGACCATGTTGATATAAAAAACGATCTTTTTTGAACCGGTTCTTTGAAGCGAACTGTTCAAAAGAATCGATTCGCAGAAGTGTGTCGAACTTCACTTGAATGAATCGCTCGTGCGCGTGCGGTCTCCAGGTGACAATGCAATCGTCGCATGTCTTTGTTACAATGGTGAAGAACAAAAGCCAGTAGATGATGTACAGTAGAAACTCCTTTAATTTGCCTTAAAGCATATGCTAGTCACAAATGATGATCTGTATGCTTACTATGAGCCTTTTTAATAGGCCTAAATGTTTTTCCACATAGTCCGATTTAGTGCTGAAGAAGGATCTTAGATGTAATCCTTAGATATTGCGAGCTTCTCAGAAGCACGATATGCTCTTACATCGCATTGCTCCACAAGTGTGTGTGTGTGTGTGTGTGTGTGTGTGTGTGTGTGTGTGTGATGTTGAGAGTCACATGTGGGACCATAAGTGGATTATTTCTAAAAAAGCATGTCATCAATTATCTTCTTAGCCTCTTGGATGAAGTTTGAAAGCAGGGTCTCAGCTTTCTACGAAGTGGCCCCTAGCCATGAGCAGCTCAAACCTAATATTGCAGTGCACTGGAAGAGCATTTGTCATACAGAGCCGAGCTGTGAAAACAAGTCAGCAGTTGAGGCTGCTTAAACGCTTCACGGAAATAACCATAAACCCCTTCTACTTAAGCAAACTGGCATGGTATTAATGCCATGCTTGTATTTGTTAGATTAGTTTTAAGATCAAACCCAACTTAAATAGGTTAAAAAGACTCATTTTTGGCAACATAAACTATATAAATTGATCAGCTGATAAGAGGAACTGCATTGTGCAAAATACTGGTAAATCATGTCTCAGTTTTTTATTACAGTTTTATGAAATCATTGCAAATAGGTTATTCTTTATTCTTACAACTTAAGAATTACATAATATTTGTCAGTGTATAATATCCATGAGCTGAATTAATTTGAGTGGGTTTATCATTTTGGGGAGAAATGGCAAAGTGAGACATGAAGATTGGAATGAAAAATAAACTATTATTCTTCTTCTGTTGCAAATAAATAAATGAATAAATAAAATAAGAAATATATGCATTTTTATTAGACAAGTTTAGGTTTATTAGACAACTATATATATATATATATATATATATATATCAGGGGCGTTTCCTTCGAGGAGGCAAGGGAGGCAGTATCTCCTCAAAATATTGGATGAGAAAAAAAACATTTGTAGTACAAAAATAAAACTACGGCAGTATTACAAAATATACCGTTAAAAAGTGTATAAATCACTCATTTTTCTGAAGAAACTTTGTCCCACAGCGACACCAGCAGGTAAAGTTACAGCGAGACTCGGTACTCTCTTGCCTCCCCTGAGCCCATTAAGTTTTAACAGACCCGCAAAAGCATGTGGTGAGTTTGGTGGGGGGTAATTGAGAATGAATGAGGGAAAGTCACGTGAGAGGAGGCAATGCCTCCATTGCGATATGACTGAATATGACCGGTTCGGCTGTTATTGGTTCATGCAGTAAATCCTACCTCTTGTTTGTGTGCATTCGCAAATCAGTCTGAATGAACAATATGGTGGTGTTAATGGGAAGACTAATAAAAAAAAGTATGTAAACAGCTCACACACTTAGATATAACCACTTTGATACATTAAAATGAGACTTAAAATAGCATGAAAACATGATCTGTGGGAGTTTTTAGTGAGTAATCCGCTTGGTGAAATTTGAAGTCACAAATCTCTGTGTCTGTAACCAATATTTACAGAGCTTTGATAGAACAAATAGAAAACTGTTTAGAATGAGTTTATTTCTTCTTTTTCTGATAGTGTAAGTAATGTTTATTTTAATTCATTTACATTTGATTTAAGGAATTTGCCTCCTTATTTCAGAACACCGCTGCACCACTGCACAACACTGATATATACAGTATATAGAAATTGAGGTATCCCTAAATCTCACAAACTGTCAAATTTGAATTTATTACATTCAGGTAGTGCAAATCATGCAGAAGAAACTGTATATTGTTTTACTAAACATAACAGACATGATAATCACTCTGTGCTGTTACTGATTTCACATGTGAAAGAGGTGTTTCTTAAAGGCACAGTGGAGTGTACATTTACACGACAGCAATTGTACTAAAAACTGAAAAGTTTTCCTTCTTTTTAAAAAGTTGTGCATACAGACGGCAATGTTGTGAATGATCCCCGTTTACACAAATCCGAGAAAATGACAAAAAATGCTGTATTTTCATGCCAGGCCAGTAGGTGGCGACATATGAAGAAAGACTACGTGTCTGTGCACATACCTATTAGACTGAACACCTAATACACTTTGCATGACGTCACTTTTGACAAATTCAAGCTGAAAAGATAACAGTATTGTTTTCAAAAACATGCACTTTGAAACCGTTTTCAAAAGTTAGCATTTTCATGCTCCCAAAATGCCGTTGTTGTGTGAACAGCCAAAGTGCATAAAAGGTTTTCAGTTTTAATTTGAAATTAATGTCATGTTAATTCCCCTCTAAGCTTATAATACGCTCATATACGTAGAATTGTAAAAAATTATGCAAACAGTTTGAAAAAAAAAGTGGGAAAAAAACGTATGAAATGGCTCAACAAATAGCAAAATCACACTCATTCATAATGTGTCTGTACTTTATTTCTCTCTTTCTTCTTCAGGTCACTATGATAGATAAAAGTGCAGCTGAGAGAGCTTGTAAAGATCCCAACCCTATTATTGATGGACGCAAAGCTAATGTCAACCTGGCGTACCTCGGGGCCAAACCACGCAGCCCACTGACAGGTAAATACCAGACACAAGCTTTCAACTTACTCAAAATTGGGTATTTATCTTTTAAATCCTATGGTTATCAATTGTTCTGTCACTTTCAAAGGCGAAGTGTGTAATTTAAGCACCACAGAAATGCAAAAATTATGACTGTTTTCAAACAGGTTTTCTCAACATTTCCCCATCTGCCATTGGTCTGTCAAACAAATAAGTCTGTCCCAAACTCAGATAATGTTGCTGTGTCAGGCTGGTGGGGATGAACACAACTGTGTTTTGAAAGTGAGTCTGTTTATTCAATTCTGTTGTGATTAATAAATTATACACTTCCCCTTTAAGAATTGCAAAGCTGTTTGAAGCTTTTTTGCCCTTCTATGGTAGAGCAATTGTTGCAGATTTTTCTTGTTGATACTTTCGCTGTGCATGATCCATACTGGCAAAAACCGATGTATGTTTTCATCATATCATGCTCTCTGTATCATAATAATTTTTTGTACTCACACACAACTCTCTCTGGCTGCCACACACACAATATCACACTTATTTTAATGGGTTGTTTGACAGGTTTAGCCTGTCAAGAATTTACTGCCATGCAACATTTGCATCTATGCATGTGTGTGAATGCATTGGCAGAAAGTGATATATGTTCAGTCAGCACGTCTGTCTGCTCGTTCGACCTCCAGCTTTGCATTTCTGTGTGTGTGTTTTGTGGCTGATATGTCAGAAAGAGGAAGGGTATTGTGGAGGGAACCTAAAGCATGTACACCTGTCCAAGCACACCATATTCACTCAGGAAAAGAGGATAGTTTGGCCCCTGCTCTTGTTCTTGTCCAAACATGTTTGAAACGGCAGTCCTGTATCACGTTGTCTCTCTCTCCTCTGCCTCTGTAGCCATCGTCACATGACTCACGCCTCGATGTACTATTTTTTTTTTTTTAGGCTTACATGTTACTCTGGGAAACACATTGTTCAAGCACATTTTAGTTCAAGAGTGAATTACAAATAAAGATCATTAAAAGAAAAAATCTTATAAAAAATCCAATGCCAAGTTCTTAAAAAACATTTATATAGACATTTTTAAACAATATACTTTTTAAACGTATATCAAGCGTAGCGTTAGTTCTGGCAGGTCACGTTAGTCAAGCTTGCATCAGCTGACTCTCAGCTGATCCCCATCTACCTATAGGAATACGACACCTATCTAAGCATTCATATATAAGGTCCCTCAGTATTATCAGCAGTTTTCGCATTGCTCAGTAGCTAATTACCCTCCTCCATCCCCAGCTCCTCCTCTGTCAATCAGGATTCAGCCTTCTGATTATCCTTTGAATCAGACCAATTCTAAAATGTGTACATAACATTATTGAACTTTAACGATATCTGCAATGCATTTATGTTGGTTCTGTTCTGTTTACCCTGGGGGGTTATCACTGCTCTCCCTGCTCTCATCTATGCTAGGCTGCATGGATGCGCAGGGAGTTCTTGCCCAGAACGGAACAATACCGCCAATCCAAACTGAATGCTAATTGTCAATCATCTTTGACGATAGTGGTCCTGACAGAATTCTGTTTAGCTGTAAATTATTATCATTTCTATTTTAGTTTTAGTGATTTTAGTAATTAAACTTAAACTTATTTTAAAGGGGTCCTATTATGCTTTTTTTATTTTAGTCAGTGTGTAGTGTGTATGTTTTGGGCATTAAAAAGATCTACAAAGTTACAAATCTCAAAGTCCACTCCAAAGGGAGATATTTCATTTTTTTAAATCCCTTTTCAAGAACTAAAACGAACGGCTCGTTTGGACTACAGCGGCTGTTTTCCGGGTTTTGTGATATCATGAAGCGGCCCATTAGAATATCATTTAAATAATTCCCGCCTACAGAAATTCGAATGGTTGGGGGGTGGGGAGGGGCGAGGTCATGGGTTGAGTGCATCAGACAAGACGACGACGAAGAAGAAGTGCTGCTGTAGCCTCAAGTTTTCGCAAGTTAGGGAAACACTGGATTATGATATAATAAATTCAAATGTATAACAGTTTTCACTGCAATTCATGTTATAATGTTAGAATTAAAGAACAGGCTTTAATTTACCTGTGGAACCACAATTATGCCTTCTTGGAGATAAATCAGCTGTACCTAATATAGCAAAAAATGCTTTTACCCTTATTAAGATTGGTTGTATCACAGCTGCCAGGATGATCTTGCGCAATTGGAAATGCCCCAAAACCCCAGATTTGAAAGATTGGATTGATGGGATGATTGAAATTGCATCATATGAGTGCATGTTGGGGAGACTGCAGAGTGAGGGAGAAATGAAAAAAACATGGGATCATTTTTGGCAGCATATAAAAATGGTGTGATTGATGAGCAGGACTCCTTACCAACTGTTAAATTTCCATGTGCTTTTGTTTTATTACATTGATGGTGACTAGTGGCTGAATATGTAATTGGTTGGAAAGGTGAATATTGAATACTGTGGTGATGTACAAAGTTTTGACTGTTGAACAATAAAAAAAGTTGAATTACAAAAAAAAGAATTAAAGAACAATAAACATATTACTGTTGCACTTATCTGTACATAGTAAATGAAGTTATTTAAAAAAAAAACAATAACATTACCACTCTAATATGTCTTGCAATATCCGTGCGTGCAAAGGTTCTGCGCGATCCTCTTCTTCAATATTCTCGGGGTCTGAATCCGGCTCAAATTGATATGGCAATATTGACGCCATCCGTAAAGGGTTAGTTCACCCAAAAATGAAAATTAGTTTGTGTTTTACTCACCCTCGAGGCATCCTATGTGTGTATGACTTTTTTCTTTCAGACGAATCCAGTCGGAGTTATATTAAAAATTGTCCTGGCTATTCCAAGCTCTATCATTGCAGTCAGCGGGTGTTGCAGTTGAGCAGTCCACAAGTCGTCAAATAAAGCGCGCGCATCCATAATAAAACGTGCCGCAGATGGCTCCGGGGAATGAATAAAGTCCTCCTGTAGTGAATCCATGTGTTTTTGTAAGACAAATATCCATATTTCAAACACTTTTCTCTCACTTCCTCTGACTAGGATACACGGAAGCCGTTCCGGTAGATGACGTAGCACGTCGGCGTTGCGTGATTAGTGACGAATACAGAGAGAGAACAAAACAAATTAGAAGTAAGAAGGGTTGGGGGGGGAGTGACCGTGTATACACACACACACACACACATACAGTATAGTATGCATGAAAATGCATTTTTTCCAATTAAATACAGTTTATAGATTTAATATGGGCTGATTTTTGTGCTTGACACCTTTTTATTGGTCATTTTGTGTTTCAAGAATAATCCTGGCTATTCCAAGCTCTATCATTGCAGTCAGCGGGTGTTGCAGTTGAGCAGTCCACAAGTCGTCAAATAAAGCGCGCGCATCCATAATAAAACGTGCCGCAGATGGCTCCGGGGAATGAATAAAGTCCTCCTGTAGTGAATCCATGTGTTTTTGTAAGACAAATATCCATATTTCAAACACTTTTCTCTCACTTCCTCTGACTATGATACACGGAAGCCGTTCCGGTAGATGACGTAGCATGTCGGCGTTGCGTGATTAGTGACGAATACAGAGAGAGAACAAAACAAAACGCCGGTCACAAATTAGAAGTAAGAAGGGTTGGGGGGGGAGTGACCGTGTATATACACACACACACACACACATACAGTATAGTATGCATGAAAATGCATTTTTTCCAATTAAATACAGTTTATAGATTTAATATGGGCTGATTTTTGTGCTTGACACCTTTTTATTGGTCATTTTGTGTTTCAAGAATAAAAAGTGAGTGACGTGACATGACATGTGGCCAAGTATGGTGACCCATACTTGGAATTAGTGCTCTGCATTTA
>NW_015505482.1:1121485-1122604 GCF_001515645.1 Sinocyclocheilus grahami | reverse complement strand
CCCCCCACCTACAATCCCTGCCGGTACGAGAATCGAACCCACAACCTTTGGGTTACGAGTCCGACTCTCTAACCATTAGGACACGACTTCCACATTTGGACCAGAATAAGGTCCAAGATTAAGAATTATGCTATTAGTTACTTAAATATAAAATGTTTTTTCTCAATTTAACAACATTACAATAGTGAAAGACGACTTCCCTTACTGATCACGTTTCTTGCGTGGCGGGATGTTGGACTCATGAAAAATAATCACATAGTTTGTATTCACCAAAACTGATTTACTGAAGTGAAAACACGGACGGAATTGGTGGCAGAGGATTGCGCAGCCTTATCGGTGATCATTCTCAAGTGGGGATGGCAACCCTAATAATAGGGCCCCTTTAAGTTATTTTGCTTATTTTTTATTTCAACATTTTTTTAAGCTCAATTTTTTAATATATGTTCTATTTCAATGATAATGAAGATCATAAAATAAAGAAATCCTTTTTTTTTAAATCAAGCCACGTGCCATGTTAACAATGTTAAAATCAATGTTGAAAAGTAAAACAATATGTATATATTATTAGTAATATATTATTTCTATTTCTGTTTTAGTTGTAGTCATTTCTAGTATTTTAACTTAAAATTAATTTTTATAATGAATATTTTCAGTTATATTATTTATTATAAAGACTATTAGTTAAATGATTTTATATATTATTATATTTATATTTATATTTTATTTCAGCTTAAATAAAAAAGAATTAAATAAAATAAAATGATTGATAGTTATTAAATAATAGCTAATAGTAGTTAACACTTATGATTATTATACAATGATTTGCAGATAAATATTTTTGCAAATTATAATAATAGTTAAAATACTGTATTTATATTTACAAATTATGCCAAGCTATACTGGTTCCAAAGCCTTTTCCACAATAATTTCAGCCTATTAATACCAGTAATTCCAGGTTATTAATATAATTAATAGCTATTAATTAATAACTTTATTATTTATTGAAATATTTGGACCGCCTTTGTTAAAAATGTCAAAATTAAATTTAAGTCATAAATTAAAAACATGCTCAGTCATTTTCTGTATTAACTGCATTTGTATGTATTTTTGAATAACACT
>NW_015505482.1:1107141-1120195 GCF_001515645.1 Sinocyclocheilus grahami | reverse complement strand
TCGAACCCACAACCTTTGGGTTACGAGTCCGACTCTCTAACCATTAGGACACGACTTCCACATTTGGACCAGAATAAGGTCCAAGATTAAGAATTATGCTATTAGTTACTTAAATATAAAATGTTTTTTCTCAATTTAACAACATTACAATAGTGAAAGACGACTTCCCTTACTGATCACGTTTCTTGCGTGGCGGGATGTTGGACTCATGAAAAATAATCACATAGTTTGTATTCACCAAAACTGATTTACTGAAGTGAAAACACGGACGGAATTGGCGTTAGCGTGAGCGCCGCTTGTGGTGAGACGGGAGCGACGAGCCGGTGGAGGATTCCGCAGCCTTCCTCGAACAGTTATGTTCACGATTTCTGATTTACTTAACGTATACTGCGTGAGGGGGGCTGAGATTGGATGATGATAGGTATCGGTGATCATTCTCAAGTGGGGATGGCAACCCTAATAATAGGGCCCCTTTAAGTTATTTTGCTTATTTTTTATTTCAACATTTTTTTAAGCTCAATTTTTTAATATATGTTCTATTTCAATGATAATGAAGATCATAAAATAAAGAAATCCTTTTTTTTTAAATCAAGCCACGTGCCATGTTAACAATGTTAAAATCAATGTTGAAAAGTAAAACAATATGTATATATTATTAGTAATATATTATTTCTATTTCTGTTTTAGTTGTAGTCATTTCTAGTATTTTAACTTAAAATTAATTTTTATAATGAATATTTTCAGTTATATTATTTATTATAAAGACTATTAGTTAAATGATTTTATATATTATTATATTTATATTTATATTTTATTTCAGCTTAAATAAAAAAGAATAAAATAAAATGATTGATAGTTATTAAATAATAGCTAATAGTAGTTAACACTTATGATTATTATACAATGATTTGCAGATAAATATTTTTGCAAATTATAATAATAGTTAAAATACTGTATTTATATTTACAAATTATGCCAAGCTATACTGGTTCCAAAGCCTTTTCCACAATAATTTCAGCCTATTAATACCAGTAATTCCAGGTTATTAATATAATTAATAGCTATTAATTAATAACTTTATTATTTATTGAAATATTTGGACCGCCTTTGTTAAAAATGTCAAAATTAAATTTAAGTCATAAATTAAAAACATGCTCAGTCATTTTCTGTATTAACTGCATTTGTATGTATTTTTGAATAACACTACTCCACCATACACAGAAATGAATGTTACGTTACTGACCTATGTATAATGAACATAAAACTGAGAGGAGACAGTTTTTTTTATTTTGTATTTTTTTATAGACATAGAAAAAGACAAGTTGAATTATGTTCACCATAAGGTTTGTGTAAAGGGTAAAGTGTGTTTATGCAAATACTGCAGTGCTGCAGAAGAGGCTGTTGAGCATGCCGGGTGTGTGTGTTGTGTGTGTGTTGTGTGTGTGTTGTGTGTGTGTGTTGTGTGTGTGTTGTGTGTGTTGTGTGTGTGTTGTGTGTGTGTTGTGTGTGTGTTGTGTGTGTGTGTGTGTGTGTGTATCATATATTTTACATATATTTCAACGAAATAGTTCATTAAAAATATATATCATTGTTCACTTGCCCTCATGTTATACCAACCCCGTTGTTTTTTTCTACACAAGATCTTCAGTCATAAGTGCTACATTTATGATTGTTATGATTTAAGGTTCTTCAAAAAGTTTTTTGGAGCATGACAAATTTCTTTACAAATTTCTAATGAAAATACAATCTTGTATTTATGGTCTAAGATAATAATATACACTACTGTTTGGGCCTGGTAAGAATTTTTTATGTTTTTGAAAGAAGTGACTTATGCTCAACAACGTAAAATAGTTGAAATACAGTCAAATAGTAATATTGTGAAATATTATTAGTAATTTGGGCTAAATTTATGATTATGACTTTCATGGTACTTTTTTTGGTGCTGCTTTGAGCTTGACAACTTTCATTGGATAAAAAGAGGTGCAAGAATATATAGTTTTTTTATTATTATTAACAATACACAAGCGTAGCGTTAGTTCTGGCAGGTCACGTTAGTCAAGCTCGCATCAGCTGACTCATAATAATATGCTGATTTGCTGCTCAGGAAAATGTCTTATTATCAGTGTTGAACATTTTTCATATATTTGTTGAAATCTTTGAAGAATTTGGATTTTTCTGATGAATAGAAAGTTTAAAATAACAAAATTGATTAGAAATAGAAATCGCTTTCTAACCATATAAATGCCTTTACTATCACTTTTGATCAATTCCTCGCTATGGAAGCCTGTTGAATAAAAAATACTGATTTTTTTTCTTCTCAGAATTGTGTAATATAAACTTGCAATTGCGAGAAACGAGTCAGAATTGTGAGATAAAAAGTCACAATGACCTTTTTTATTCAGTGGCAGAAACAGGCATACATTGCTGAATAAAAGTAATTTCTTTAATTTTTTTTCTATTTTCTGGGTAGAAAGAAAAAATAAATATCATTTATTTTTTGCACATTTGTTATGTTTTTAGGGTTATGCATATTCATTTCAGACAGCTATGAATCTCTGTGCCCTACAATGTCACACAAGCTCTCATTTTAGCAGCGCTACATTTAGTTAGAGTGACGTGACAAGGGTGACCCCCTTCACTAATTCATCAGTAATTTAGTGATTGCCCTGTTTGTTTCTGTGTTTGCCTCTGTCTCTCTGTCTCTTCCTGTCCCTGCCCCACACCCAACAGCTGGGGCTGCTAAAAGTGATATTCTGCTCTGGGCATGACGGCATGTCCTACGATCATTCATCCTTCCTCTTTGTCGTCATAATTTGCTCTCCCTTCCGCATCTCTTCATTTCTCTTTGTGCTTCTGCTCTTTGTCGCTCTCATGCACAGAAGACAAGGCTTCCCGCATCTCCACATCAACAGAACCACCTAAATAAATTACAGATAAACACTCAAACATACTAAAATATCACAGATATTGTGTTTTTAACACTGATAAAAACACATACGCTACAAAACCTAGTGAGCTGTCTGCAGACACCACATTTAAAGTCACTATGAAATCAAAATGGACAATGGAATATTATAGTGTTTATTATAAATGATTTATCCATGCACATAATTTTTTTTTAATTTCATGTGCCATTGTAATCTTTACCTAAATATATTAACTTTCTCTAATGATGCTTCTACTTTTGAATGCAAGAGTTTTTAGCAAAAATTATATTTTAGTCTGAATGTCAAGAAGAGCCGTTTTCCAAAACGGAAACACTCACGTGACTTTCAAGTGATGGTTCACCCAAAAAAGAAAATTCATGTCGTTCCAAACCCATAAGACCTTCGTTCATTTTCCGAACACATATGAAGGTGTGTTCATGAATAAATAAAGTCATTATTTTTGTTTTCTTTGCATACAAAAATGGAACGTGGTAGTTCCCTTGCTGTCTATGGAGGGTCAGGAAGCTCTCAGATTTCATTAAAAATACCTTAACTTGTGTTCTGAAAATGAACGAAGGTCTTACGGGTTTGGAACGACATGAGGGTGAGTAATTAATGACAGAATTAAAGAACACTTGCATCTGACTTGAAGACAAGCCACTTTAAACAGCATGCTGAGTTAATTTGAAGCGCTTAACATAAAGCATGTCTCATGTTTAGGACATCCTGGATCAGCAACTTATTTTGTGTTCAGATGCATTTGTAAAAGTTTCGCACACACAGATGTTCTGCACATACAGTAATTAAAAAAGCCCTGCATTTGTTTGATACTTGCGTGCCGAACCAAAAGACCTGTACAGAAAATGTTCAGTACAAATACGCAACCACTGCATCCCTATTATACACACTATTTATGGGGCATGCAGTGTTTCAAATCAGGCTACATTTAAATTAATCCAGATACATTTGAAAATGTCCCACTAGCATTTTACAAAAGTTTTTCATTCACACTGAAACATCAGGAAACGCTAAATTCACCTTATTGTGCATACTGTATATAAAACCTCTTAAACACTCACTGAGATGATAAAGCTGGAACAGTGCAAAAGTGAATAACACAACTGACATAATACTGGGATAAACATTGATATCTATCGGTACAAAATGCGTCACATCACTAAATGTGCGTCATCGTTTTCAAATACCTGTTTTCACAGTCCACACTACACGAAGAAAACGGCCTTTTCAAATTTATCCACTAGGGAAAGCATTTTCAAAAAGCTCTGTTTTCGCCATATCAGTGTGGACAGAAGGCAAAAACACAGAGAAAAAGATGTGTTTTCAAATGTATCCGGATTAGTGTACATGTAGGCTCTAATGAGGTTACAACTTCGTTAGCAAGCAGTGGTTTTCAATCAAGTCCTGTACTACGCCAGCACTCCACATTTTCAATTTCTTCCTTATTTAACAACACAGATCTCTCCTCTGTATTGACGAACATCTGAGTGAAACAGATTATCAAAAAACACAAATAAAAACGGGGACTTGGTTTTGTCCATCAGATGATTGGATGGAAGCAGATCTGAATGTGAGGTTAAAATGTTTTTTTAAACATGCATAATTTTCACAAAAAGATAGGGTGAATTTTAATTAAACCTTATTTTTTAAATCAAGTCAGCCCAATACATTTATCTAAAGGTTAGAAGGCTTCTACATGGGCAGCACAGAGATAAAAACACACTCAATTCCAACTAATTTGTAGCAGTCAGTTGGCCCTACTTTGTCAGTCCTCACACCCTTGTCAGCTTTGGTGTTTCTTATTTTGCCTTGTCTCTGTTTTTCTCTCTCTTCCTCCTTGTCTCTCTCAATCCCTCCGTTTCCTTGTCTGCATTAGCGTTTGCTAGGATGAATAGGGTCAGTAAGGACGGCAGACTCCGTTGATTTGCCTACTCCACAAAGCCTCTGTCAGACCCTATAAATCATCCTTCAGCGAGGGACTGGCAGATGAGTGACACTGCAGCTGTGTATGCGTGTGTGCGTGTATGTGTGTGTATGTGTGTGTGCGTGTGCGTGTGCGTGTGTGTGTGTGTGTGTGTGTGTGTGTGTGTGGGGAAGTGTATGCTGCTGCAGATGTGTGAGTGTGTTCGGCTGTGTATGAGGATGTTGCCGGCTTGGTGTTTTTAATATTTTGAGCTCAGTGTCGGCGGCCCCTCTGGGTTCCTCTTTGTTTCTGAGGGTGGCTCATGGGTCTGAGCTGTGGGTAGCAGCCTCCGATCTCTCTTTCTGTCTCTGTAGTGCTTCAGTTTGCTGTGATGTTTGGCTATGATATCATCAGGCAGAAACTCATGAGAAATATTAATGAGGTCAGTGAGCAGGTCAGTTAGAAGGGCAGAGTAGCTGCACTTCAAATAATATGCTATGTTTATTTATGTTGCATTACACTACTGTTCAAAAGTATGGGGTCAGTAAGATGTAACAAGCAACAAGGATGTATTTCACTGTAAAAAATGGCCGTGAATTTAACGGTAAAAGACTGTAAAATTGCTACTGTAAAAACCTGTTAAATGGTTAACGGTAAATTCTCCTACTGTATACGGTGAAAAACTGTATTGGACACTACATGTAATTTTACGGTAGTATACCGTTTTTGGAAGTGAAAAAGACCGTATAATTTACAGTGAATAACCGTAAATTGACATTACCAGAATTACCTGCGTTGCATTTCAAATTTTATGTTTTTTTGTTGAAATAACTGTTTTTTCTTATCAGGTTTGTATATTAGGGTTGTGTGTTACACCTAATGTTGTTAAATGAATGTTTATTGCATTATTTCAGTTTCGTGTGTGTTACCGTGATGGTGTTTAGTGTTTGTGTGAATGACACGGTGCACCTTCTATATATGTTATTATTTAAAAGCTGCTTGTGATGGGCTTTGGTTCATCATGTGACTTTCTCATTACCTGCATTTGGTGGTTATCAGTGTATTACAAAGGTACAAAACAGATTTCAGTACTTCAAAAGTTTGGTATATTAACATTATATCAGTTAATGAAATTATGGTATTTAACTGTAAATTTAAGTTAAAACCTAAAACGTTGCTACCGTATTTTTTTATGGTAAAATTCCGGCAACCACATATGCCGTTTTTTTTACCGTAAATTTTACGGAATTGTTTTTACAGTTTATATTAATCAAAAGTGACATTTATAATGTTACAAAAGATTCCTATTTCAAATAAATGCTGTGGGGTTTTTTTCAATTTTCTATTCATCAGAGAATCCTAAAAAAAAAAGTATCACCTGTTTGTACAAAAATGTTAAGCAGCTCAACTGTTTTCAACATTGATGTCTCATTTTTAAAACTCTTAGAAAAATGTAAAGGTAATTCCAAATCCTTAGTTCTAGATTAAAAAAAAAGTTTTCTTAGTAAGAAACCTGATGTTTCTGTAGAAGTTCAGTATGATACGAAGGGCCCATATTTTATTTGTCAGTAAGTAACTATATAGTATAGCATCTATAATTGACATTTGACACAATTGACACTATATGTAACAATGTTATACTAAAAAGGGATAAATCTTGCTATAATAAATGTACTCTCTTGCTAGTGCCGTATATACTAACTACACTGTAAAAAAACAAATATATATATTTTGATTATTATCATTAAACATTAAATGTTTCCATCCATTTAACTGGTAACATAATTTATACAATTATTTTATTATTAATAAAACGTTAATAATAATTATTAATACCTGATTATATGAAATATTGACTTGATTTTATTCAAAAACTATAAAATAATAATAATTATTATTATTATTACAAAATAAAAATAGAGTGTTTAAGAAAAACATTATATAAAAACAATCATTTTATTTTAAATTACAACCGTAAAATGTTGGAAAAAACAGGTTCGCTGTGATTTTGGCCAAAATGTTGTGATTATTATTATTAAATATAAATATAAAAATTACTAAATAAAAACAAAATAAAATCACTGTAAAATAAAACATTGAGTATTTAAGAAAAATAATATAGTAATAATCTTATTTTACATTACAACTTTAAAATTACAGTACTAAAATGTATGTCTTGATTTATTTCTAAAACTTAAACCATGAAACTTTTATTTTGATGGGGAAAAATGCAAAAAGACCCTAAAGCTTCTCTTTTGTTGATAAGTCCCTCTCATTACATGTTTGGTTGATGCACATTCATGTTAAAGCAACTCGGAGCAGAATTCAAGATGGAGTATACGGAGTAATATGGAGCATCATTTACTGTGACACAAGCTGAACTGAGACGCTGAAAACACCAGATCATGAGTTGCTCGTGTGTAAATCAACACGCTTTAGGCATGTGACAGTATCAAATTAAAATGTTGTGATTAATTGCTAATCCTTATATCACGGTATACGGTATATTTATTGAACGTTGCAAAAAAAAAATTTGTCATAATGAATTTTAACAGGTTTAATAACTTTTTTCTTAGAACAAAAAGAACTGAACATTTAAATACAATAAAGCAATACACAAAAAATGTATAAAGTAAAAAATTTCACGCAGATTAAAGTGCAAAAAGACCAATAGGTAACACTTTACAATAAGATCTCACTAGTTAACCTTAGTTCATGATTAACATTAACAATGAGCAATAGCTACATTTGCTACAGAATTTATCGATCTTTGTTAAAAAATACAACTGTTAGTTCATGTTAGCTTGGGCTCAGAGTAGCAACTTTCGATTTTAATGTGTTATTAAATATTGACATTGACTAAGATTAATGAATGTTTCTAAGAATTTCTCATTGGCAGTTAACTAATGTTAACTAATGGAGCCTTAATGTAAAGTGTGACCGAACTATAAGGAATCAAAACACTTTCAAACAATATCTAGGGCATGTTGTAGTCCAGATTAAAATGTAAAGAAGTTTGAAAATAAATAGCCCATTAATCCTAAGTATTTAAGTATTTGCCGAATACAAAAATCTGAATAGATGTTAAAATCATTTAAATACATTTAAGAAAATAGCGCAGCTGCTTCGTTTACTGGGTTTCCGGGGGAACGACTGCATTTCAAGGTATTTTAACAATATTGTGCTTATTCATTATCGCGATATATCGTATTACCGAATACCGGCACATGTCTACTGCGCTTCACTCTGAAACACGCGGCACGTATATTTAATTAACCAAATAGCAGACTTTGCAATCTGATAATTGCACTAAGCCAAATCGCGATTTCAGGTTTTATTTTCAAACAATTCCTGCAGCCCTAATTTAATAGTTAACTCTCTCTCTCTCTCTCTCTCTCTCTCTCTCTCTCTCTCTTTGTGTTTGTCTTGGCAGACTCAGCCAGCCGTATGTTTACCCTCAGGCCTACCTGCAGCCTAGTGTGGTTCTGCCCGCACAGGTCACCTCCAGCGCCACGACCCCTTACCTAGACTTCAGCACTGCCTACACTCAGTACGCCTCCTCGGCCTTCGAGCAGTATCCCTACGCCTCCTCGCCAGGCTTCCTGAGCTACATGTACCCTCCAGGCACCCCCGGGCCCTCCTCCGCCACAAACACCCCGGTCCCCACAGCCCTCCCCTCCATCGGAGGAGCCCCCAGCACAGCCTTCATCCAGATCCCTGCTCATCAGCTCCACGCCGACCGCCTGTAGATCAGGCCACAGGGACCCACCGGGTTTGCTGATATTGCACTAGAACATCATCATTTTGGGACAGGGAACTGTGACATCATCAGCCTGAGACTGGGGGCGAATACAAAAGGGCTTCAAGTTATTCTGCTTTTCATCAACCCTAAGTTTATGGACTTTTACTCTGACTGGTTACTCTTTATAATTAATAATGATATATTATTGGTAGAAGATTGTTGAATAACCAATATTAGATGAATAAATGGCAGATTGCAGGGTTGTAATGCAGACGGATCCAACGAATGAGAAGAAGCGAGAGGTTATACACACACAACCGTTCAAAAGTTTGGGGTCGGTACGATCTTCTAATGTTTTTGAAAGATGTCTCTTATGCTCACCAAGCCTGCATTTATTTAATTAAAAATACAGAAAAAACTGTAATATTGTGAAATATTATTACAGTTTAAAATAACTGCTTTCTATTTTAATATGTTTTAAGATGTAATTAATTCCTGTGATGCAAAGCTGAATTTTCAGCATCATTACTCCAGTCTTCAGTTTCACACGATTCTTCAAAAATCAATCTAATATGCTGATTTGGTGCTCGAGAAACATTTCTAAATATTATTATCAATGTTGGAAACAGTTGTGCTGCTTCATATTTTTGTGGAAACTTTTTTTAAGGATTCTTTAATGAAGAGAAGTTTCAAAAGAACGGCATGTTATTTCAAATAGAGGTGTTTTATAAAAATATAAATGTCTTTGCTTCCACTTTCTATCAATTTAATGCGTCCTTGCTGAATAAAAGTATTAATTTCTTTCAAAATAAAAAAAGGTTCCTGACCCCAAAAGTATGAACGATAGTGTGTATATATGCAGCTAAGTGACCGGTTTTTAAGTTTTGGATGGTGTGCGTCTGTGCAGGAATATCTGTTATGCACAAAGACTTAGAGACTTCTCCAGTTTTTAATTTTTTTTTAATTTTATATAGCTGTTCTTATGACACAAATGTGCTTCCCTCTATCCGAGCGAAAATATGTGAATTTTTTAACCAGACTTTTTCCAAGAATAGATAACTTTTCTAGAAATGTAGCATTGCAAAGGATTTGTAATTCTGCTTATCACCATCACCTCTGTCAAATGTCTCTTCCATCCCTGTAGTTCCTTTCCTCAAGATTCCTCGCAAACTCAAGTAGCTCCACGCAGATTGTAACGACATTAATCCAGCATCCAGTAACACATGGATTCAAGATGCGCTGTAGCTCACCTGTGAATAATCATGATGAAATAGACACTGAAACACTGAGTATTAATCATATTCTAATTCTGTTTCATCTGTGATGCTTTTTAGACTCAGTTTTGGTCTGCTAAAAGGACAAATGAAAGAGTATTGTGACAAATGTCCGTGGTTGCTTTTGGTATCGCTCCACGAATGACACTACAGGACAAAATGCCAACAGGAACATGCAGAAAAACTTGAGAAAAGTCTCGATTGATGAAACGTTTGGACAGCACAAGAGGACATATTGCCAGGACAATCGGTTTGTTTTCACAAGAACAGTGTTGTCATTAATCTGCCCCGAGACACTCAACTCAAAATATGAAAATACCTTACAGTGAAAGCCATAAGACCAGAACGTGCAAAACAAATAATAAAGTCAATTTGCAAAAACTGACCTTCACTTATGTGGTTATTTTAAAGTCTATGTTTTACTACATTCTTACCACCCTGACGATGCATTATTACATGGTTCATATGATTATACTGTCAATTTGTACACTTGTCACTTGAGTTTTGTTTTTCTTCTTTGGAACTTGTTTTGTTTCTGCCGACAAATTCATTGAGAAACACAGAAGTATACATGTGCTTACAATGAATAACCGAAGGCAGTTTAACAACCATTTATGGCTGCTTCAATGGAAGTGCTGGAGTGAATCCAAGAGTTCATGGACGAGCATACAAACCTATGCAAATGAAGGGCATTAGGGCTTTATGCATGGCTTTATATATTTTTGTGAGTAGGCAAACTGTCACTATGGAAACTACTGGAAGTTGTATGCATGAGGCTGCAGACCTCAATCCAAATGAGCACCTGTGAACGACTTTACAAACAGACAGTCCTCCCTCCGACCAGATGAAACGTTTATGCACTGTGCCTGATGCTCCCATTATATTGCGCAGTTGTTGTTTTTTTGGGACAGTTCAGGATAATAGGAGTTTTTCTTGTGCACCACCTGCATGTCAATTTGGAAAAACTATACTCTAAAAATGCTGGGTTAAATACAGCCCAGTGCTGGGTAAAATAGGGACAAACCCAGCAATTGGGTTGTTTTGACCCAGCTACATGTTTAACCCAAACTTCTGGCTAGTAACCCAACCGCTGGGTCAAAACAACCCAATTGCTGGGTTTTAACCCAGCATTTTTTAGAGTGTAATACTGGTTGATTTTGAACACATTTTACAATCCTGACCTTGACTGTATTTAGGGAAATCAAGGTTGCAGTTAGAAATAGATATTATACTCTATTTCTGTTATTCACTTTCATCACAGTAAAATTCTGCTCACAAATGCGGTCTTGACCAAGAGTTTAGGGTTCATGGTTGGCTCCAGCTGTTAGTCCCTGCTGCCAGATGCTGTGGACAAAAGGCATCTTTCTCCATTGATGGTTGTTTAAAAGTAGGCTATATTTGTAAATTAAATTTTTAAAAAAATATAAACGTAGCATTATTTAAATCATAAAGGTGTTATTAAATCATATTGATTTTATTTTTAGTTACCAAATGTACAAAACGCAGTAAGTCAGGGATAGGCCTAAATACATTTGATATCATCGCTATGTGCCCATTTAGTCCTTTAGTATTATTTATTGTATTTAAATGTTAATATTTACTGTATTTATTGGTTGTAAAGTTAATCGTTTTTTTTAAAAGGCATATTTGAAATGGTTTCCGGGTTTTGTGTCAGTTGGCCTAATGAACAGGTAATGTACGGCTGGCGTAAACAAACAATTCCCATGACTTAAAACTCTAAATTCTCTACAAGATTATGAAAACATGTAAAACACGTTGAAGATTAATTGTATTATATGTTCAGCTTTTTACATTTAGCATACTTGTGCACATAATTAGGATTTACATTTTTACGCGCTCTTTGTTGATCGTTTCAAGATGGCGGCGCTGTGTCATGAGAAATTGGGTACACACAAACGACATTAAATATGTATATTCTTTATAGTATAAAACAAATGGGGAATAATGCAATTCCTTTCACTTGGGGGAGGGGCATTTTCATTAGGTTATATATTTTATTGGACAAGAAATTGTAGTGCAAGATGATCGTCAATGTTTCTGATCTGTTTTCGAGACTGTAATTATTATTATTACTATATATAATGTCCTGCCGAATGTACTAAAGCGTTTATTTGCGAATTCGCCATTCGACAATAGGCTAAATCTCTAATAAATCATATCGGTGAGTCCTGACTAAGCTTCGGCTCACGCGCTCCTCCAAAAGGTTTCGACCAGAGGCTGATCAATGCGAGAGATTTGAGAATGGAAGTGCTCAGCTGGAGCAGAGAAGCACACTACTGTCCAGGATTTCTAGTGCAGGTCAGTTTCACCTGTAAATGGGCTATGTAGTTTTGTCTTTGATTACTTAGCAGCCCATCACTCAAAATAGCCTACTGGACATTATCCTTACGAAAATTAACCATGGTTTTACTAAATCCAAAGACAACGGTTGTTAAACCATGGTAACCACAAATTAACCATGGTTTTGCTACACTGTAGTTTAACCATGGAATTTGTAGTAAAACTAAATACAAATGGTAATCCATTTGCCCATAGGCGGAGGGTGGACCAACTCCAGGGTAAAGCTAAAAGCAGCCAAATCTATTAACTACAAACATTATAAACCCGTCTTTTTAGGCAAGAACCAGACATGGTTCTTAACTTTGATCTATGGCGAGTTTAAGCACTCTCAAAAAATACTAAACTATCGTTGTAATACGGTGACCGAGAAGTGCAAAGCAGATCACAATTCTGAAAACAAAATAACAAATTACAAACGCAAATGCAAGTCTAAAAAACAAAATAACAATTCAGAAAACACAACAACAATTCAGAAAACATTATAAGTCAGAAAACACAATGACAAATTTGAAAACAAAATAACAAGTCAGAAAACACAACGTCAAATCCGAAAACAAATTAACAATCAGAAAACACAAGGACAAATCAGACAAACCGGAAGAGGTAGGTATAGTTTGAGACAGCGCCATTGGTTTGGGATTACTCACCGCTGACTGGACGAGACATCTGTCAATCAACGTATACAGAGAAGAACCAGCCGAAGAACGGCAGAGTCCTGGTAGAAAGTTCAGAGATGGTATTAAAGTAGCCCAGTTTAAATGTATTGTATGAATTGCCCTTACTATGGAATAAAAAATACGGGGTGTCTATTTACATTTAGTTAAAAGTG
>NW_015505482.1:1099495-1105803 GCF_001515645.1 Sinocyclocheilus grahami | reverse complement strand
AAATAACAATTCAGAAAACACAACAACAATTCAGAAAACATTATAAGTCAGAAAACACAATGACAAATTTGAAAACAAAATAACAAGTCAGAAAACACAACGTCAAATCCGAAAACAAATTAACAATCAGAAAACACAAGGACAAATCAGACAAACCGGAAGAGGTAGGTATAGTTTGAGACAGCGCCATTGGTTTGGGATTACTCACCACTGACTGGACGAGACATCTGTCAATCAACGTATACAGGGAAGAACCAGCCGAAGAACAGCAGAGTCGTGGTAGAAAGTTCGGAGATGGTATTAAAGTAGCCCAGTTTAAATGTATTGTATGAATTGCCCTTACTATGGAATAAAAAATACGGGGTGTCTATTTACATTTAGTTAAAAGTGACTGTAAATCATCAGCTCCAGTGGTGCAGATGGATAAGTGTGTGTCATTGGCTTTTTGACGCGATCAACCTGGATTCGATCCCGCCTTTTGCCGAACTTTTTTTTCCTCCCTTTTCGAATCTCGTATCACATCGTAAAGGCATTTATTTTCAATAAAAATGAAGGAAATAATCAAAAAGTTGAAAATAAAGTATCGGGTAGGTGTAGGGAGGGCTTTATTGTGCCAATAAGGTGGCATCCATTTAATAATTTAAATAGTGTAAATAGAATCCATTGCTAATACGAGATTTGAAAATGGAGGAAAAAAAAGTTTGGCAAAAGACGGGATCGAACCCGGGTCGATCGCGTCAAAAATCCAAGAGCAAACGCTCATCCATCTGCACCACTGGAGTAGATGATTTACAGCCACTTTTAACTAAATGTAAATAGACACCCCGTATTTTTAATAAACTGAGCTACTTTAATACCATCTCCGAACTTTCTACCACGACTCTGCTGTTCTTCGGCTGGTTCTTCCTGTATACTTTGATTGACAGATGTCTCGTCCAGTCAGCGGTGAGTAATCCCAAACCAATGGCGCTGTCTCAAACTATACCTACCTCTTCCGGTTTGTCTGATTTGTCGTTGTGTTTTCTGACTTGTTATTTTGTTTTCGAATTTGTCATTGTGTTTTCTGACCTGTTATAATGTTTTCTGAATTGTTGTTGTGCTTTCTGAATTGTTATTTTGTTTTTAGACTTGCAGTTGCATTTGTAATATTTTGTTTTCAGAATTGTGATTTGTTGCACTTCTCTGCCACCGTATTGTAATCACTTAAGCTGTCTACACTGTGAAATGAATCTCTTACTTACATTGTACATACCTCTGCAGTCCGGAATTCAGTCAGCGAACACGCGCGCACTCAAAACTGATGAGTTTCAGCGATGACTCATCTGAACGCCTCTTATGCCTTTCGGTTGCCGAAATAATTTAAAATTAAACTATTCACTAATTTTATGATTGATATGTTACATTTTAAAACAATTTAAAAAAAATAACAGCACCACCTCTCTTGCGGGTGTTCACTTCTGAGTTGATATTCTGTGTTTCGGAGCAGCTCAAGCCGTTTCTCATCGCGCTGTGAGAAATACAGACTGAACGGCGTCTCAAAACACCCGACCGCTGCATGAGCGCAAATTACAGCTCTCAGTGTTGTTAGGTTTTGATAGATGACTATTTTAATCAAGGTAAAGACGATTACAGTCACATACAAGAGTCGTTATGCCGAGTTCACACTACACGATTGTAGCCCGATTTTTCACTCGCCGACAGGTTTTGCGAAATCGCCGACAAATGCCCGAAATCTGAGGCAAATCGGTGCTCGTTCACGCGAGTGACAATCGCGCAGTGTGAATGATCAAAGACGGGATCTGAGGGAATCGCCGACGCGATTCACAATCATGCTGTGTGCAATGAGTTCTGACTGAATAACACATGGGCAATGACCTACAGCCAATGAGAGACCAAGATACAGGGCAAAGGGAAGTTCAGGGAGGAGTTATAGACCAGAATATCAGTATTTTAATGAACAATTATATCATACAGAAACAAGCACAAACATTTGCTTGACCAGCCACAACATCAGCATAACAGCTACTGCAAAATTATTTACCTCCAACTCTCTTTGCAGAGCACCCAATCCCTGTTCCCTGCATCATCTGTTTTTCTTTTTCTCCTTGTAGAATGATCAAAGACGCGATCTGAGGGAATCGCCGACGCGATTCACAATCTGCTGTGTGCAATGAGTTCTGACTGAATAACACATGGGCGATGACCTACAGCCAATGAGAGACCAAGATACAGGGCAAAGGGAAGTTCAGGGAGGAGTTATAGACCAGAATATCAGTATTTTAATGAACAATTATATCATACAGAAACAAGCACAAACATTTGCTTGACCAGCCACAACATCAGCATAACAGCTACTGCAAAATTATTTACCTCCAACTCTCTTTGCAGAGCACCCAATCCCTGTTCCCTGCATCATCTGTTTTTCTTTTTCTCCTTGTAGCTGGAAATCAGCTCACAGACAATTTGCGGGCTATATATATATATATTTTTTTTTTTAAATAATTACAGTCTTGCTGGAGAACTCCGGTCTGACGCACGCGGGTTCTCACGTTATTTCCTTATCACTTCTCGCGTGTGTTTTGTTGTGAAACCTAGTTTGCGGGCCAGACAGAGCTGTCGGCGATTCTTCCCATTGTGAAGTCATGCAGTGTGAAACCCCCTGTCGCCGATCCATCGTGCAATGTGAACACAGCAGCAACTGAATGCCACCCCAGATAGTCACGCAGTGTGAAAACAACGGCGATCCGACGACTTTGAAAATCGTGCAGTGTGAAAACTCTGCATTATTTTTGATGCGCAACCGAACCGTGTAACGTTATGTGCGCTCTCGGAGAACTGATCACTAAAACATGTTTCTGCTTGAACACAGTTCAGTAGTATATTCACGTATTTGTCAAAATTAATGTACAGCGAGTGTTTTATAATGGATGCTCACCAAAGAGGCGTGTTTTGGAGAAATTTGTGAGGATCAGAGGTGTTGATGTAGCCTACATATGAGCTCCAAACACATACACAATCGCTTGTTCTGACTTTTTAATCACTGTTCACTAATAACGTCGAGCCGCCTTCAGATCGCTGAGTCTCCACATATGCAGAATGCAAAATACATTTTTCATTTGTATTTTGGTGTGTTTAGTGATTCTGAATAGGGCCGTATAGTGGTTTATATGCAGTCCTTTGGCACGTCCCTGTGGTCTTGTTTGGTACGGCAGGTTGACTTGTGCTTATTTGTTAAAGTTACTTTATAATTGACCTTTAGGTACTTTTAAGTACTTTTAAGTTGTAATGAATGCCTGCAGTGACATTTTTGCAAAGTGACTCTTGTAAACTCAAAATTAAATTAAATTTAATTTAAAATATATAAAATATATTTTATTACAAAATAAAATAAAATTCTTGTTTTTTGCGTCACTCTTACCATGTTAAGTGCCAGTGTGCCTCTCATGTTGTTGGGTGTAACTCCATAAAGGGCCGCGGCTCCTGCCATGGCCCCCAGGCACTGAGCGCAGATGTAGAAGAAAGCTCGGAAAAAGGACATCTGAGAGCCGACTAAGTAGGCGAAGGTGACGGCTGGGTTGATGTGTCCTCCGCTGATGTGGCCGATGGATTGGATGAGAGTGGCAGCAGCAAAAACGAAGCAGAGGGACCGCCCGCCAGAACATCATAGAGCGGAACTCCCACATCGTGATTTATGAGATCCAGCTAAAATAAAAAACCGAAGCTTATTTAGAGTTAGCAAAAGTGGCTAAAGGAAGTGTCTTTGAGGAAAAAAATAAAAGTGTCCTTTTTAGCAAGTACACAAAAAGTTAAATCCTTAACAAGTTGATCTGAAGCTGCCGCAAAAAAACAAAACAATCGAGGGCGAAAAGAGTGATGAAAGTCCGCCTAATGGAACTAGCTGTTAGCTAAGGCCGTGTGGGAAGCCGCGAGTAAATGGTCACACATGTAGCCGCACTCAGGTCGTCTCTGCCAGCGTTGTTTCTCTTCGCCTGCACAACACCCAGACTGCTAAAGAAACATGAGGTGTGTGTGGTTGTGTGTGTACACGCGCAGAAGATTTGGAGGGTTTTGTCAGAGAGACCTGAACATCGATGCTAAAGGCTAAATCTACAGGGCTAATTCTATATGAGCGACACAGAAGAGGTTATGGAGCATATCCTGCCCACACCTAGTAGAGCTGGTCTGACGGACCACAAAGGGGCCATAGGGGGCATTTATAATGGCCTCGGGGCCCAGCGTGACGACATAATCCCCCCCGAGAGGCAGAAGCTAAAGGGGGCATCCCATATCAAGCACACGCCACTCACTTCTCTCTGCATTAAACTCATAGAGAGTGAGATTAAGACAGGAACACCAGGGCTCAAAGTGAAGGGGACGTATATCTTTGATGCCTATAGTGGCCTAAAGTACAAAACAGATCCACCAATCAGATTTTAGTGAGGTCATGAAATGTCTCATTAAAATTTGCTTTCGAAACGCTTATAAAAATCAGGAAAGTTGTGGATTTTTATCAGAACTTCATGTGGATTTAGGTTTGATGGGCGAGTTAGTGCTGACCTGAACTCACACACAGGCAGAACACACACACAACGCGCATCCTCAGAATAATGCCACGCATCTGCACACACACAATGTGCGTCCGATCCGGCGGCTCAAGAGAGGCCCTGCGCTGGCAGATATGATCCAGCAGTGCTCAGATACACGCAGAGAAATCCCTGAGCACAGGAAAGACATTGCTGCTCAGAGCATGAAGCTAACATGAGAAAACATCCTCTAGCTGTTTCGTGGGTTTGAGCTGCTATCTATCTATCTATCTATCTATCGTTCTATCTATCGATCTATCTATCTATCGTTCTATCTATCGATCTATCTATCTATCGTTCTATCTATCGATCTATCTATCTATCGTTCTATCTATCGATCTATCTATCTATCGTTCTATCTATCGATCTATCTATCTATCTATCGAGCTATCTATCTATCTATCGTTCTAACTATTTATCTATCGAGCTATCTATCGTTCTAACTATCTATCTATCGAGCTATCGTTCTATCTATCTATCTATCGAGCAATCGTTCTATCTATCTATCTATCTATCTATCGTTCTATCTATCAATCAATCTATCTATCTATCTATCATTCTATCTACTGTTATACCGGTCTTTTTTTGGATATAAAAAACTGTAAACATGATGGTGTAGATGTTTTTTTTTCTTGAAAGAAATCAGTGCAGTGTGGTTTATGGATATGTTGTTGAATGCTGTTGGTGGTTCTGGTTTGTTCAGGGCAGAAGTGATTAGGCAGAGGTTTGTATTGTGTGTGGAGCAGGTCGGTTGTGGAGGGCCGGGGTGGCCTCATAGCCAGATAAAGCCTGGAAAATCCCTCTGTTAGAGGAGCTGATGGTGAATTAGGATCGCTGATCTCATCTGTTTTCCTCCCTCACTTACACACACACTCACACTCATACACATGTATGCTGAACAAAACAAAATGCTGGCTGGCACTGTGTGGATGTTCTTCATTGTTTAAGTGCATGTGTGTGTTATTAATAGCTGCTATGTATGATTTCTGCATGTATATTCTAGCATGAATGTGCAACACAGCTATGTCCATATGTAAACTTGAATATGTGTGTGCAAATTTATATGCATAAAAGGGGTGATATGGGAATATTGGCACTGAACATTGTGCATTAGCATGTTCAACATGCTTTCTGTAAGAACACAGAAACAAAACTATTGAATATTAAAGTTTATTAAATTCTGCCACAATTACAAAGTGAAATGTGGATGTGAAGCAGCTGTGCTTTTTATTCCTATTTTATATAATTTACAGAAGAATATAGTTTGATATGATTTAAGTAAGAGTTTAAGAATTCCATTATTCATAAATATGAAAGTCAAACTAAATTAAAGTAAATCTTGTACATCTGCCAAAAAGAAAAAAAAAACTGTTATATTTCTTGTTATAAATAATTTAACAAAAGATATAATGACACTATCAACAAACACACTGACATATGCACTTTAAATGTTGTTAAACACTTTCAGCTATAGCCATAAAAATCACATTTAAGCTGAAATCCGGCAGCTATTTGGTTAACAGTGGATTTAGGAAAAATAACAATACTATTGAACCATAATAGCAAGCTCAAGCCACATAGGCTTATGTTTGGCACTTTAATATTTATGCATGTGCAAGCTGAGGGTTTTTACACACTGTGTTAATTACATAGACAGCTTAAACATTATAGTACTGCTTCCGATCCACAACAGAACATTCTAGTACGAAAATATTTGTATAGAAT
>NW_015505482.1:1095577-1099485 GCF_001515645.1 Sinocyclocheilus grahami | reverse complement strand
GATCGCTGAGTCTCCACATATGCAGAATGCAAAATACATTTTTCATTTGTATTTTGGTGTGTTTAGTGATTCTGAATAGGGCCGTATAGTGGTTTATATGCAGTCCTTTGGCACGTCCCTGTGGTCTTGTTTGGTACGGCAGGTTGACTTGTGCTTATTTGTTAAAGTTACTTTATAATTGACCTTTAGGTACTTTTAAGTACTTTTAAGTTGTAATGAATGCCTGCAGTGACATTTTTGCAAAGTATGCACTGAATATTTAAATATCTTGAATTTGTTTTGTTAAAAAATTATTAAATGGAATTGAAAAGTAATAACATGAGAATGCAAAGGTTTTTGTGAATAGAAAAGGTTGGGGGGATGATGGGGGGGCTTGCGGTATTGATTCGGAGAGGAGGGGGACCTCGGAGTAAAAAAGGTTGAGAACCACTGCTCTAATTAAACCCCGCCATAATAAAACTCTACTGGCAGCTGAATGTTTTTGAGTTCACAAACTGTTGTACAACACCATCTACTGTTAATATTAGTTCCTGCATCATTCACAAGCAAAATGAAGCATATGCGCATGTGATATATACAAACACTCTTTCTTTTTCATGTATTTATTTGCATTCAAATATGATTCATATTGCTTTTTTTGCCCAGTCATGGATGTTATCCTCAAACAAGATTTAATGAAAGGCAACACAGACACTGTAAACTTGAGAAGCAATTGCAAAGACAGTTTGGGGTGTCTTCGGGTCCCGTAAAAATAAGAAAGAAAGAAAAACATAAGCATGGTACAAACACGAGTGAGCTGTAATGATAAAAACCCAAAAGAATTGCTCAGCTGACAGACACACTCACACATACACTTGATCATCATGCGCAAGCTAAACACATGTACATAGGGCCTACCTGGGCACGCTCTCCCTCACACACACAAAATTACCCACACATTTGCACTCACTTGCACACCCACGTGAAATTAAAAGTAAAAAGTGTGAAACCCTGGTTAAGTTGCATACATCCACATCTTGGTGTTGTAGAAAACGAAACTGAAAATGAATTGTGAAAGTGAAGTCAGATGAAAAGTGAAAAGCATGCCTAAATAAACAGCTCTAGCCCCGCCCACATCCACTCGAACCCTGCCTCAGCTCCGCCCCCTGCCCTGCATTAATATCAGCAACAAACCTAGAATACTAAACAAAATAGTGTACTCAATTCATCTCCCTTAATGATTTTAGCGAGGATATGCCACCCTCAGCGCGGGATTTTATTAACTGAGGCGTATTGACTGTTTCTTGAGGCGGCGAGATGGTCCAGTGAGGTAGAGCCAGATTTCGGTCCACAGGTTCTTAGCAGGTTTATAGGGTTTGAGTCTTCAGCTCGATGGGCTCCCCGCGGGTCTCCTGCTGGTTCTCGTCCTCTGAGGATCGGCTGCCCTTGAGAGTGGCTAGCCGCTCGGAGAGACCCCGCATACGGGGAAACAGCATGAAATCATACAGGATGGCACCCATAGCGCCACCAATCATAGGTCCCACCCAATACACCTGTCAGAAAAAGAGGGTCACTAAATACTTCATTCCTGTAGTGCGGGACAGTTTCAGTACTTTACTTTGCTTTTCTTACCCAGTGGTTGATGAAATTCCTTGTGATGACAGCAGGAGCGAAAGATCTAGCTGGGTTCATGCCAGCTCCAGTGTAGTACATCTGATTCAAAGACAAACAAGGTACATTTTTGGTGTACTGCACACTTAAAATACTCACAAATGTTTATTCTAATACTAAAATATTCATTCTCACCCCCATCAGGTGGCCCATGGTGATAGAGAAGCCAATAGACAGAGCGGCAGAACCCAGACGGCCGTTTCGTCTCTCATCTGTCACGGCGAAAACGCAAACCACCAACTGCAAGGTGAGAAACACCTCCACTGTAGTCGCCATGCCGAGACTCATGCCGGGCTGCAGCTGCAGAGACATAAAGTACAAAAAAATGTATTAAAAAAAGATTTAAAAGCCTGCAACATAGATATACAGTTCTGTAAGGGCCTATTAGCGCAGTACTGTGTACTTCTATAGTACTATATACAGCATGAATACAATAAATATGATTTCAATACATACAGTTTATTAGAACACATTTGAAGAGTTCAGATGCAAAAGCGTCTAAGTGCAATTAAAGTGAAATAACTGAACATAAATATAGGAGCCTGATAAAAATGCCCATTTTAGAAAAAAATTTCAGATGGCATTTAGAGGCTTTTGCATCTGAACTCTTCATTTGGACTCTTGTAAACTCACAATTAAATTAAATTTAATTTAAAATATATAAAATATATTTTATTACAAAATAAAATAAAATTCTTGTTTTTTGCGTCACTCTTACCGTGTTAAGTGCCAGTGTGCCTCTCATGTTGTTGGGTGTAACTCCATAAAGGGCCGCGGCTCCTGCCATGGCCCCCAGGCACTGAGCGCAGATGTAGAAGAAAGCTCGGAAAAAGGACATCTGAGAGCCGACTAAGTAGGCGAAGGTGACGGCTGGGTTGATGTGTCCTCCACTGATGTGGCCGATGGATTGGATGAACGTGGCAGCAGCAAAACCGAAGCAGAGGGCGGTGTGGAAGACATGGTACGGCCCGGAGGTCCAGCGTAGCGCTGCGCCCATCCCGAAGAACACGAAGAACATGGTGCCGAAAAACTCAGCGAACACTGCCCGCCAGAACATCATAGAGCGGAACTCCCACATCGTGATTTATGAGATCCAGCTAAAATAAAAAACCGAAGCTTATTTAGAGTTAGCAAAAGTGGCTAAAGGAAGTGTCTTTGAGGAAAAAAATAAAAGTGTCCTTTTTAGCAAGTACACAAAAAGTTAAATCCTTAACAAGTTGATCTGAAGCTGCCGCAAAAAAACAAAACAATCGAGGGCGAAAAGAGTGATGAAAGTCCGCCTAATGGAACTAGCTGTTAGCTAAGGCCGTGTGGGAAGCCGCGAGTAAATGGTCACACATGTAGCCGCACTCAGGTCGTCTCTGCCAGCGTTGTTTCTCTTCGCCTGCACAACACCCAGACTGCTAAAGAAACATGAGGTGTGTGTGGTTGTGTGTGTACACGCGCAGAAGATTTGGAGGGTTTTGTCAGAGAGACCTGAACATCGATGCTAAAGGCTAAATCTACAGGGCTAATTCTATATGAGCGACACAGAAGAGGTTATGGAGCATATCCTGCCCACACCTAGTAGAGCTGGTCTGACGGACCACAAAGGGGCCATAGGGGGCATTTATAATGGCCTCGGGGCCCAGCGTGACGACATAATCCCCCCCGAGAGGCAGAAGCTAAAGGGGGCATCCCATATCAAGCACACGCCACTCACTTCTCTCTGCATTAAACTCATAGAGAGTGAGATTAAGACAGGAACACCAGGGCTCAAAGTGAAGGGGACGTATATCTTTGATGCCTATAGTGGCCTAAAGTACAAAACAGATCCACCAATCAGATTTTAGTGAGGTCATGAAATGTCTCATTAAAATTTGCTTTCGAAACGCTTATAAAAATCAGGAAAGTTGTGGATTTTTATCAGAACTTCATGTGGATTTAGGTTTGATGGGCGAGTTAGTGCTGACCTGAACTCACACACAGGCAGAACACACACACAACGCGCATCCTCAGAATAATGCCACGCATCTGCACACACACAATGTGCGTCCGATCCGGCGGCTCAAGAGAGGCCCTGCGCTGGCAGATATGATCCAGCAGTGCTCAGATACACGCAGAGAAATCCCTGAGCACAGGAAAGACATTGCTGCTCAGAGCATGAAGCTAACATGAGAAAACATCCTCTAGCTGTTTCGTGGGTTTGAGCTGCTATCTATCTATCTATCTATCTATCGTTCTATCTATCGATCTATCTATCTATCGTTCTATCTATC
>NW_015505482.1:1087539-1094420 GCF_001515645.1 Sinocyclocheilus grahami | reverse complement strand
TCTATCTATCTATCTATCTATCTATCTATCTATCTATCTATCGTTCTATCTATCAATCAATTAATCTATCTATCTATCATTCTATCTACTGTTATACCGGTCTTTTTTTGGATGTAAAAAACTGTAAACATGATGGTGTAGATGTTTTTTTTTCTTGAAAGAAATCAGTGCAGTGTGGTTTATGGATATGTTGTTGAATGCTGTTGGTGGTTCTGGTTTGTTCAGGGCAGAAGTGATTAGGCAGAGGTTTGTATTGTGTGTGGAGCAGGTCGGTTGTGGAGGGCCGGGGTGGCCTCATAGCCAGATAAAGCCTGGAAAATCCCTCTGTTAGAGGAGCTGATGGTGAATTAGGATCGCTGATCTCATCTGTTTTCCTCCCTCACTTACACACACACTCACACTCATACACATGTATGCTGAACAAAACAAAATGCTGGCTGGCACTGTGTGGATGTTCTTCATTGTTTAAGTGCATGTGTGTGTTATTAATAGCTGCTATGTATGATTTCTGCATGTATATTCTAGCATGAATGTGCAACACAGCTATGTCCATATGTAAACTTGAATATGTGTGTGCAAATTTAGATGCATAAAAGGGGTGATATGGGAATATTGGCACTGAACATTGTGCATTAGCATGTTCAACATGCTTTCTGTAAGAACACAGAAACAAAACTATTGAATATTAAAGTTTATTAAATTCTGCCACAATTACAAAGTGAAATGTAGATGTGAAGCAGCTGTGCTTTTTATTCCTATTTTATATAATTTACAGAAGATTATAGTTTGATATGATTTAAGTAAGAGTTTAAGAATCCCATTATTCATAAATATGAAAGTCAAACTAAATTAAAGTAAATCTTGTACATCTGCCAAAAAGAAAAAAAACCAGTTATATTTCTTGTTATAAATAATTTAACAAAAGATATAATGACACTATCAACAAACACACTGACATATACACTTTAAATGTTGTTAAACACTTTCAGCTATAGCCATAAAATCACATTTAAGCTGAAATCCGGCAGCTATTTGGTTAACAGTGGATTTAGGAAAAAGAACATAATACTATTGAACCATAATAGCAAGCTCAAGCCACATAGGCTTATGTTTGGCACTTTAATATCTATGCATGTGCAAGCTGAGGGGTTTTACACACGGTGTTAATTACATAGACAGCTTAAATATTATAGTACTGCTTTCGATCCACAACAGAACATTCTAGTACGAAAATATTTGTATAGAATATTTACAGACTTTTATGGATTAGATATTAATGTGCTAGTTAACTCTAAAGCCTAATGTATCATATTTGATATGCACGTTTCCAAGGTTTCTGAATTATCAACATGTTCAAAACCATAATGAAAAACTTTTTTTTCTCTCTACAGATTCAACAATCTGTTCACCTTCAAAAATAATAATAATAATACTAATAATTCCTAAATCTCTTGTTGCATCTCTCAATTCATGTTAGCATGGTTATGAAGAAGCTACACACTATCTGTTGTGTTCATGTTTCATAAATAAGAGCCATTGATTGGTTGTTTGTGACTAAATGTAAAAACCTGCATTCTGAAAGAAGTGAGCGTGAGCTTAGCTGTGCTCCAGTTTGTTGCTTTGTTTGTTTCTCATGGCGCTCTGTGTGACAGTGGACAGGGACGATCGAGACACGCTGGCCGTCTCCACAATCTCAATGTCCTTACAGGTCAAACAAGCCACCAGCTTCTGTCTGCACGCACTGGGGGCAAAGATGAACTCATGAGACACTCCAGCCAGCACTGCACCTAAGATTGGACCGATCCAGTAGACCTGAAAACAACAGAAAGCATATATACATAGCATTTTAAAAACTGCTAAAAACATAAAATAACTCTGCATATCTATATTTATCTCAATATTTGTATTCAACCCATGCAATTAACTCTTTTCAAATTTCTAGGCCTTTGATTGCAGTAGTAAACCTTCAAAATATATACTGTATGTATGTGTATTTATATATGTGTATTTATAGATTAGTCAACAGAGCTGCTTAAAATAGTTTTGCTTTGCTTACCCAGTGATGTTCCCAATATCCAAGTATTATAGCAGGACCAAGAGAGCGAGCTGGGTTCAGACTGGCACCAGAAAACCTCCCCTAAATCCACACACACATACGTTAAAATAAATAAATAAATATATGTATGTATGTGTATTTACAATAATACATGCAGAGGGAGGACAGAACAAAGGGATCATTATTCATAAAAAATATTATAAATAATGATAAAAAAAATAGCTGTCCTGTATCGACTAGCAATGCCAAAGTCATAGGGGAGGCACATACACTACTGTCCAAAGGTTTGGGGTCTGTAAGATTTTTAATGCTTTTGAAAGAAGTCTCTTCTGCTTACTAAGGCTGCATTTATTTGATCAACAATACAATACTATTGTAAAATATTACAAAAATGTAAAAGATGTCATTTATTTCTGTGATGCAAAGCTGCATTTTCAGCATCATTACTCCAGTCTTCAGTGTCACATGATCCTTCAGAAATCATTCTGAGATGCTGATTTGATGCTCAAGAAACATTTCTGATTATTATCAACAATGATAACAGTTGTGCTGCTTCATATTTTTGTGTAAACCTTGATGCATTGTTTTATTAAGGATTCTTTGATGAATCTAAAGTTCAAAAGTTAATTTATTTGAAATAGACATATTTTGGACAATATATCTTTACCGTCATTGTTGATCAATTTAATGTATCCTTGCCGAATAAAAGTATTTCTGTATTAAAATAAACTTTGGGTACTTTTTGCATATAGGCTGCCATATAAGTGTGATGAGGAATATTATGCAAAAATAACACTAATAGTAAAATGACGATATAGCAGTGTACACCAAATGTGGACAAATCAAAACATAGAAGCAGGCTTACATTAGTCCCAAATTGAGACTCCAGGTCATACTGACACACATCCAGAGCACACACACACTTGCACACACTTACAGCAATAAAGATGGCAGTGGTCACAGCAAACCCAATGGCTAAATTCCCTGGTTCGTTTATTTCTCTCCTGCGTTGATCTTCCACAGAAAATACAGTGAAACCCAGGAGAAACGTGGCAAGCATCTCCATCCCAAGAGCTTGACCTGCGTTCATTTCCACAGGGACCTTCAGAGAAGGAAATGAGAAGGAATTTTTATTTGTAATAAATTGATTGATTGATGTTAACATTGAGTGTCATCTCTGTATCTCTATGGACCGGAAAATAAGTGCAAAGAGCTCTAAGGAGCATAATTCTCAACACAACCCTGTATCAATTCATCAAATCAGTTTTCATTGGTCCTGCAACAACATATATATATATATATATATATATATATATAGTAGTGCTGTCAAACAATTAATCGCGATTAATCGCATCTAAAATAAGTTTTTGTTTACATAATATGTAATATGTGTGTATACAGTGTATTTATATTATGTATATATAAATACACACACATGCATGTATATATTTCGGAAAAATATTTTATGTTTATATATTAAATATATTTAGATATTATATAATTTATATGAATATAAATATATACATGTAAATATTTTCAAAATATATACTGTATGTATGTGTATTTATATATACATAATAAATATACACGTACACACATATATTATGTAAACAAAAACTTTTATTTTGGATGCAATTAATCGTATATATATATGTGTGTGTGTGTGTATAATAAGTCAACAAATGTGTGGATAGTTTATTTCTTTTTAAATTACATATGTGTTTTATGTTTTGTATCATATTTGATCAGGCTTTTATGGCTCATATATTGAGAATATCAAGCTCATACTTGAAAAGGAAAATAACACCTGTATTTTATTCAGAGGTCTAAAATGAATGAAATTATGCAGTTTGGTGCAGATGCTGATATTTATATGACCATAAAGTAAGATGAAATTCTGATCGCTTGTAATGTAAATCAGTGAGATATGTGTAACAGTGTAACACTACTTACATAAAATCCATATTGATATCAGTTGTCACTCAATGTCTTCTAATAACATGTCTTATTGAGATGTTATTTAAATGTTTAGTTTTATGACCAAAGCTCTGTAGTTTTTATTGAGGGGGTAAAACATATCATGCAATGCAATACAATGATGATAGAGAGATGAACAATAAATGCCTGATATATTTGATACTCACATTTTTAGGGAAGGGATGTAGTGGATTGTGTGCAACAGGTTTTGATCACATTTAATGTGTGTATGAAATATGATAGGGTTAACAGCCTTAAAATCAATGGGAGATTTCAGGTTGATAAAAAGCCTGACTCTAAAATCTGACAGGTGCATATGAATGTAGTTCCAGGACCAATGTTAATCAGAACATGTCCTGTGTGGTGAAAAGCTCTGAACCTTGTTGATGTAGTTCTGTGCCGTGGACTTCAGGGGCAGCGAGAGGTACATGAGGCCAGCCGCGAGGATCCCACCCAAACACTGAGCGAGCAGATACACCACAGCCCTCAACACATCCACCTTACGCGTGGCCAAGAGAGCCATAGTCACCGCAGGATTCACCTAACACCAATAACACACTATTAACTTTGGTAACACTTTATTTTAAGGTGTCCTTGTTACACGTTACATGTACTTGCTATTATAATAACAATTAATTAGCATAATTACATGCAAGCAACTCTAAACCAAACCCTAACCATATAGTAAGTACATGTAGTTAATTAATATTACTCAGTACTTAAATCTATAATTACGCTGTAACAAGGACACCTTAAAAAAAAGTGTAACCCTAACTTTCCCACATATTTGTACTTATTCATTCCTTTGCACTTTCATTAATTCTTTAATCAATTCTAAACAACATTTATATCTATTATTTTTGCAGATTCTCTCATCCAAAGCAACACAGTGTATTCAAGGTATTATTATACAGCTTGGTGTTTCTTGGAAATGAACCCATGACCTTGATTTTGTACTCTACACTCTAAAAAATGCTGGGTTTAAATACAACCCAGTGCTGGGTAAAATAGGGACAAACCCAGCAACTGGGCTGTTTTGACCCAGCGGTTGGGTTAAATGTTTAACCCAACCTTCAGGGTAGTAACCCAACCGCTGGGTCAAAACAGTCCAATTGCTGGGTTTGTCCCTATTTTACCCAGCACTGGGTTGTATTTAACCCAGCATTTTTTAGAGTGTATGATTTACCAGTTGAGTTGCAAGAAAATAATTAAATAAATCACATTTCTTTACCTGAGCCCCACTGATTTCACCAAAGCAATATCCCAGAACCACAGTCGCCATACCAGCAGCCAGTGCGGGGTAAATGGGCCCCGGGGAGGCCCCGTCCGGCCCCGGCACTAAAGAGCCCAGCACAGCAGATACAAAGACCAAGGAACCAAGAGTCTCTGCCAGAATCCCCTGCCAGAACTGACGGCTCCTCAGCTCCTGTGTGAGTCGACAGAAGAGATCAACGGCCGAACGAAAAGAAGTAACTGACATTAAACCTGTGATTAATTCACTACTTTACTATCAAAGGCCAGTAAACAATACCCATTTATACGAATAAATTCCCATATTTATGTATTCGTATTTATATTGTATTTTTGTAACCATAAAACAACATGAATTCTCATGTGATAAGGCAAATATTTGTTTATTTTTTTATATATATATATTTTTTTTTTACTAAATCAGTCATTACCTAAGGTGACAATATATCCACAGAACAAAACCGAAACATTTTTAGTTAGAATTGAAGACAATATAAAAGATACAATGACACTATCGCGATGCAAACTATTTTTAAATAAACTTCCAAATGTGTATTTAAATCCAAACCACAATTATTTAGTTGAAATTGATAGATTTTCATTAAAAAATAAAACATTAAAATGATAAACATTAAAATAGCATGATGCTAATGTTTATAATATGTTATAATCGTAATGTTTTCATTGTCTCGTTGCATTTAGCACATTACAGTTTTTCTCAATTGCTTTGACTCAATTCTCGAATGAAACTTTTTTTTCCCGAAACAATAAGTTCAGATCTCTGAACAATTAGCTTCTTGTTCACATCAGATTGGAATTTCTTATTGATTTGAGCAAATTGCAAATGCTTTGGCACATGTGTGCAAAGAGTAAGTACAATTGTCTGCAGTTTGCACAACAACTAATTGCAACAAGCCGTTGATCAAAACTGATGAGCCGATTCTCACTTAAACTGTCAAACTCTTCACAACTTCTCAAACATTTTTCATCGTGTAAGCCATCACATTCAAAACGATCCATTCAATTATGATCCATTCAAAAATTGGTATACACGCATGTATATTCCATAAATATCTGACACTGACATTTGTAGCGTCTGCGTAGAATCATGCATGATCTTTGGGTTTTATGGCTTAAGAGACCCTTTTAGCTTTTGACATTTGCATATAATTTACAGTCCTGGTCACAGTCTTTACACTTATATGGGTGCTAAATTGCCAATGGTTCCCCCCCCCCCACTATCAAGGAGTCGGGGGTGGATAGGAACCCTCAAAAGTGATTAGCCCAAAATAATCTTTGCTCGGAAAAACCCTCTTCGTTTGAGACGACACTTTCCAAGCCTCTCAAGACTTTACACTTGAGTTTATTTTCCGGCAGTTTTTATCTTCAAGTAACTTCGAGTCGCTGTGGACTCTTCCTTCTTCAGAAGAACCAGAAGTAAACTTCCAGCTCACTCCTAACGAACTCATCAAAGACCTCCGTTGTCTACCACATCAGAACTCTTGTTCAGCAATCGAAGCCAATGCAAGTAACCGTTTACAACTATTTAAATGCGTGTTTAAGTTTCAGCCCCTTTTTAAGGTGATTTTTGATTCTT